>NC_064809.1:114907908-115088996 GCF_023721935.1 Panthera uncia | reverse complement strand
TGGTAGTACAAGCTTAACACATTTTCAGTAAAACTCCTATTAATCATGTTTTCTGATTACCCTGAGGAACAGTGTCCCTTCTGGAGTATGAGAAGAATTAGAAAACAAAGACTAGGAGGAAGATTCAGAAATAATTTCTTCCCTCAAATAATATCTTTCCATAAACTTAAATATGAAGAAATTCAGTAATTTCACCTAAGCTTAACTTTACTTGAGAAATTGCCCCACGGAACCCTGAGAAGCTTCCATAAAATTTCTAAAAGTCAAGCTGGGAAAGGGTCCAGAGTGCCACGGAGCCCACAGGAGGAGCAGGGGATTGAAGTCAGGTGGGATTGGGAACAGAGGCTGCAGGGAGAAGGGACATTCTGTGGTTGACACACATGCCATGCCAGGAGGAACCTTAGAGGCCAGCCTGGGCAGCAGGGGATAGGCGGTGCGGCAGAGTGGTTAGGAACACATTCTGAGGAACACATTCAATCTGCCTGGGCATGGATCTTCTGACACGGACTAGCTGAGGGAGCTTGGGCAAGTCACTTAAATTTCTCACGTGTAATATAAGGATAATCATAGTATCTAACTAGAAACAGAAATCTAAAGTCAAACATTGAACATCAGAACCTACATGCACATTCATGTCTGATTGCTGCTGTTACAAATTTGTGACAAACCTCGTGGCTTACAACAACACAAATGTGCTCTCTTACAGTCCTGTAGATAAGAAATTGGAATTCACTTTCACTGTGCACAAATCAAGATGCCAACAGGGCTGGTTCTCTCTGGGGGCTGTAAGGGGACAATCTGTTTCTTTGCCTTTCATGGCTTCTACAGACCACCTGTGCTCCTTGATTTGTAGCTGCTTTAAAGCATTCACTCCAGTCCTGTTTCCATCATCACATGCCTTCTCCTACTGATGTCAAATAAGGATACTGTGACTACACTTACGGCCTACCTGGATAGGCCAGAATAATCTCCCCATCTCAATGTCCTTTATTTAATCATATCTGCAAAGCCCTTTTTGTCTTACAAGGTAAAAGGTTCTGGGGATTAGGATGTGGATATCTCTGGGGGGCCATGATTCAGCCTACCACATAAGTAATTAAATAATAAGGTTTAGCTCATAAGAACATCCTATTTATATCATATCTGCTCAACAAAGTTTGGGTCACTGAAGTTATTGAATTGTTTCTATTTAAAAATTCATAGCATCATTTGTGACAACATGGTTGGAGCTACAGAGTATATAATACCAAGTGAAATAAGTCAGTCAGAGAAAGACAAATACCATATGATTTTACTTGTATGTGGTATTTAAGAAACAAAGCAAATGAACAAAGAAAAAAGAGACACCAACCAAGAAGCCGACTCTTAACCATAGAGAACAAACTGATGGTTACCAGAAGGGAGGTGGGGGGGGGGGGGATGCGTGAAGTAGGTGAAGGGGATTAACAGTACGCTTATGACGAGCACTGAGTAATGTATAGAACTGTTGAATCACTATCTTGAACTCCTGAAACGAATATACCACTGCATAATTCTATACCGGAATTAAAACAATCAATCAATCAGTCAATCAATCAAAATTCACGGCATTCCTGTAAAATGACTATTGTTCCAGAAGTTATCAGTGTTCACTATAATATGTACTGGTTTCTCTACAATTTTCCACACCCTTGCACATCAGGTTGAAGTCAATATGCTATGAACGGAAATTATGATAGCCATTCCATACCGGCTCTTGGAAATGGTCACCTTAATTTATTGCCTAAACTAGGACATAAATAAGGAGTAAAAGGAAAAAGGAAATAAAAGGAGAATAAAAGTAAATAAAAGGAAAGTTTCTTAAGCATTATTCCGAATCAACAGGTATACATACGTTATGACCGTCGCAGGCCAGCCGAGATGAATGGCCACCCTACTTAAAAACCTCTGGGGAAGTCCTCCAGTCCTCTTCCCCTGCAATGTTGATGTTGGAGCCCATGTAGTCCAGACAGAATAGCTACATGTAGAAGGAGAGTCGTCCAACCCTCACTGAACTTTGTTTGAAAAAGAAATGAACCTTTATCGCCACTGAGATTTGGGGTTTATTTGTCAGCACAGCAACCCCTGCCCCATCCTGTCTAAAACACCCATGCTCTAGCAAGTTTGTCCTTCCCTTATAGTATACACGGGGAGAATTCCATCAGAGTGAGGGTTTAACTCCACTTAAAGGTCAGGACTTTGAATCTCAGCAGCAAAGAAAGGCTGTAACTGGGTATCCTGAAGCTGGGCTCCCTCCTGAAGGGCTGTGTCCAGTCTGCCTGTGGGCTTCTGAGCTGGGACACAGAAGTGAAAAGCCCAGAGTTGGAACAATACTTGGCAAGTCTTGATGCTTTTTTATGAAAGAGATCACTGGGCTTATAGCCTGGAAACTAGAAACAGGAGGCTCTTTTTTAGAACAAAGGCTTAATAAAGAACGTGAACTAAAGTTTGCATTTTGTTCCTGGGACTTTGTTGCTTAGAACCAAAGCATGAGAAGCTTTGGTAGTTAGTAGCTTCCACTTGCAGTAGCAAACTGGAGGGCAGACCTCTTGTGCATGGTGTGGAAAGAAAAACTGCTCACGCTGACTTCTTTATTCATTTATCAGCATATACAGCAAGCCGCTGCAAACCACTCTTACACCGTGGCCAACACTGACTGACCAGCAATTTCTGATAGAAAATCTAACAGAGTTTGCAATTTATGAAGGATTTTCACATTAAATCATTTCACTGAACTCTTTTTAAAATGCCTAAGTTGAGTATTTAGCCTTTGTTTGTCAATATTAGTAAGAGTGTGCTCAGAAGAAGGGGGCAAGGAAAGAGGAAAAGGCCAGATAGGAGGAGGAGGAAGGATGGAAGGAGGTGGAGTGAAAATCCAGTCCTGAGCTTCCCTGAACGTGTGCCAGCGGTATGTGCCGGGTATCGCAGCAGGCACTGTTGACTAATGGTAATTCCATGGCTAAAATAAAATGTGCTGATGTTCATAAGAATGTTTTGGTTCATCAAGGTATAGTTTAACAGCTCTCTGGGGGATTATACCGAGTGAAAAAAATGACAACCCCGAAGGTTACATACTGTATGGTTCCTTTTATATAACATTCTTAAAATGACAAGATTGTAGAAACGGAGACCAGATTAGTAATTGTCAGAAATTAGGGACAGTGGTGGGGGATAGGAAGTGAGGTATCTATCAGAGGACAAGAGGGGTCCTTGTAGTGACAAAATTGTTCTGTATCCTGACTATTAATGTCAGCATCCTGGTGGTGATATTGCACTACAGTTTTGAAAGATGTTACCACTGGGAAAAAGCTGGCTAAAAGGGACACAGGATCTCTCTATATTATCTCTTATAATTGCAAGTGAATCTATAATTATCTCAAAATAAAAAGTTTAATTAAAAAAGGATGGAAAAATAATATGAATAATACATTTATTAAATGTCTAATTACTCTATTGAAAATTAGCAAATATTTAGGTAGGCCAAAAGCCACTCATGAAGGTAGTTTCTAATGGTCAGTAACCCGAGCCTCATTTCACATTATTTAAGGCTGGAAAAGATAAAGACGAGCACAGGGTACTGAATACTTACCAACGGCATTACACTGACACTATACCAAATGTGTTGCGTGCTTTTCTAATGTGATTCTCCATGAGGAGAATGTACAGACCAGGAACTGAAGCACACAGATATAAAGTAACTTGCTCACAGCCATACATACAGTCAATAGACGGTGGAACCAAGAATTAAATCATGTTTTTATCCACCGATACACTGCTTCTGAGACCTTCAGCAGACTGCAACAGATGGGTGACTTGTCCACAAGGGTTCACTCTTCCTACCATACCGTGTTCTCACAGGTGGTTCAGAAAAGAACGTAAAGGCGTTAGCTGCCTGAGATGTAGGCAGAACGAGAGCAAAACTCTCGAATGGCTAGTGTCCAAAGTATTGACGAGGGAAATGGGTAAATTTACACCTGCTCCTTCTTCGCGGATTTATTTTAATATAAAGAACATTTGTGCAGAGAATTTCCAAAGCTTGCCAACTGACTCAGCTATATGAGGCAAAGGTCAATACCCTCCTGACATGAAAAGATAATCCCATTGTTAAGGGCACAGTTTGTTAATCAAGACAAAACCATTTAGCAAAATGAATGAAGTAAGTGAAACTGAATGTTTAACTCAGTTTTCAGCACATTGAAAAGCAATAGACAGATTTGCTAATGGGACCCCTGCCTTTCACCTCCTTCGAAGTTCTCCAGAATGACTAAACTTCAGGAAGCCATCCCTTTGGTTCTGAACTGCTCTTCTATCCTGAATGAAGCCAGGCTTGCTCGATGCAGCAATCTACACACCTCTTGCCACTTAGATGGTAAACACACAGTATCAGGTTCGCGATTATATTTTGGTTTAAATTATATCCAAGTATCATTACACCAGCAAATTGCGCGTCTAACAAGAGTAGGACCAGCACTTTGAGCACAGATAGCACAAAGGCTCTCGGTTCCATGATGAGCGAGAGCATATTTCACCTTGACACTACTGCTGGCAAATCTCTGAGAGATGAGCATTTTGAAAATGCTATAAACAGCTTAGCCTTTTCTTAGCATTTTGAAGAGCACATTAATAGCCTGGCCTTTTCTTAAGGGCTTTCTTTTTCCCTTAGCCAAATTTGACAGCTAGAAGTGAACAGTGAGAGGATGGAATCAAAGTCAGGGCTGTGTTTTAAAAGCAGTGTGGAACTGATGTCATCTGGCATTGTCTTCAAAAGAATATAAGAATATTAAGTGGATGTCTCATGAACTTAAACACAAAGGAGACTCTTCACTTGAGGACAGAATGATAATGTCTCACAGAAGAAAGATGTAATTCTAGATGCCCATAAAATCTATTCAGACAGCTTTTGGCTGGTAAGAAAAAAAAAAAGAAGGAGAAGAAAAAGAAAAGAAAAAAGAAAAGGAAAGGAAAGGAAAGAAAAGAAAAGGAAAGGAAAGGAAAGAAAATCTGCAACTCTCAACTTAACCAATTATAATATTAGTAAAATTAAATTTTAAATACTTAGTAAACACCTACCCTAGAATATGTGAAACCTTAAGCCCAATGCTGTAAGCGACATTTTAAAGAGAGTATTGTTATTGCCACCATTTGGAAAGTTATGCTAAAAAGAAACCAAGAGGCACACGGTAATGTAATAAAATTAGCTGAAGGAAATTAAATAGCTTAGCATCACCCTCTAGGATTTAACAGCCTAAAAAAATGGGAAGTAGAGGCTCTCCCACATAAATTGGGACTATATAACCTCGCCTACGATCCAGAAAAACCTCCCAGATCACTTCAAAGGCTGCTCTGAGAACCCACCTAGGTTATCCTCGGTATAAACACACTCAGCAACTTCAGGACAGTTACTGAGCATCTTTGGGGAGAGTTGCTGACTAATTTTAAAAATTGCCTAAGTAAGTTGCCAGGAGCGGCCTCTGTTCAGAGTAGGAAGAGGCCCACAAATTGGGAGAGCTTTACTGGATGTCGTGGCAGATTGCATTTTCCCAAAATGGTTGCAACAATAGCTCCCGACCCACATGCCCTTCTTATAATTTGATATTAACACTCCTCCCACCAGGAGGTGGAATCTGTGTCCAATCTTGGATCTGGGTGGATTTGGGACTCGCAGGGAAAAGCCATTATGTAACTTTAAAAGCTAGGGCATAAACAGTGATAGAGCTTCTGCCTGATTCTTTTGGAAGGCTCGTTCTTGAAACCCAGAGACTATACTGCGCCGAGGCCCAACCGGGCACACTGAGGTCACGTGTCATGTTCCGGCCCACAGTCCAATCTGCGTTCCCAGCCCCATAGTCAACAGCCAGCGTCAAGCACCAGACCAAACTCGCCTTTGAGCCTTCGGGGATCCCAGCCCTCGGAAGCTGAATCATCCCCAACCTTCAGGTCTATCCAGCTGATGCCCCAGGTATCATGGAGCGGAGACCAATTGTCCTGTTAGGTCCTTTGCAAACATGTGACCCGCATTTAGTGAAATGGTGGTCGTTTTATGCCACTAAGTTTGGGGTGCTTTGTTATAGAACAGCAGTAACTGGAACAATGAAAATGGGAAATGTATGTGGTTAAAAGTGAGGCATGCAGCCATTCCTAGCACGGGAATTACCGCAGCTTCTCTTTCAGCCTCTCTTTCGGGAATGTACTCAGAGGCTTCATCTCAGGCATGTTGCCTTTCCACTATAGCTGCTCCGCTACTTACAGGGGAGCAAGGGAACTAACTGCAAGGGAACTCAGATAGCTCTTCGATGATGATAACAATGTTTTGTTTAGGATTGTGCCTGGCACTGTTCTGAGAGTTTACATGGATTGACTCATCGAATCCACACAACAAACCTATGAGGTAAGTACTATTTTTATTCTCATTTTACAAATAGGGAAACTGAAGCCTTGAGGTTAAACAACTTTCCCAAGTTTACGCAACTAGCAAATATCAGAGCTGGGCTGGGATTTGGAACCAGGCAGCTGAGCTCCCAAGCAAGCCTGTGCACAAGCCACGCTGACTCTAACTCTCCCTCGATCCAGCCCCTCCCTCTGAAAGGCCAAGAGCACCCACATTGAAAAAGTGGGACACTGCTGGCTTCAGTGTCACGATAATGGTCCGGCCACAGGCTCCGGAGTCTGCCGGTCTTGGCTGGGACAGTTACCAGCTGTGGTGACTTTGGGCGGGTCTTTTAAGCTCCGTTACCTCTTCCCTCCTCCTCCCCCTTTTATGCAAAACAATCATCCATTTTAAAGCCACAGCTCTTGTCTTCATTAAGCATTAGCCTTACTCCTCCTTTCTAGACTGTCAGCCTCTTTGGGACAAGGACTTTGTCTTTCTCACTTCTGAGTGCTCCAGTGGAGCCAGCATGGTGCCATGTACTCAGCTGCAGCTTGTAACTGAGTTGACTTTAAGAGAGGCAGACAGTATACAAAAAAAAAGACCAAAAAAACTATTGTCTTTATTTTTGTATCCAGGGCTTTTGGGATTTGTTCTGTTCTTTCCATCCCCATGAACAAAGCCATAAAATCATGCTCTTACCACTGAGTCTGCTGCCAAAATGAGGACTTGGGTTTACTGCCTCTTCTTTCAAAGGTCTTCCTAATCAGAGGAAAAGGCTTTCACAGGCACCCTTGATCATGTTTATATCTACCTAAGGATTCTCTACTGCCTTCCGATCATTTTCCAAAGTAATTAAAACTCCTAACCATGGGCCACAGGAGCTTCTACTAACTTGATTTCTTATAGGGAACTATTGAACCCTTCTCAAAAGACACCACAGGGAATTTCTCACCTTCAGAATTATGCCAGGATACCAGAATATTAACTGATATTATTACTGAGGGAGGGGTGTCTGGCCCCCAGGCCTCCATTTTACCCTGTACTGTAATTATTTCTGTATTTGTCTGTTTCTCCTGCTAAACTGAAGGCAGGGACTCTGGTTTTTACTTTTGTATCCCAAAGTCTAGCCCAATGTCTGGCACAGAGAAAGCACTTGACAAATGTCTACTATTCAAATGCATGGAGTTGATGAGCTCAGAGTCACTGATAATGTCCAGATTGCAACCCAGGGGGATCTCTGGAAGATGTATCAAGAACATTCATTGATTTAACAAAGCATTTATTGAACACCTTCATGAGAACCAGCATTGGGCAAGACAGTGAGAATAGAAATGTAATAAGATCCAATCTTATTATATAAGACCCAATCTGCTCTAGTAGGGGAGACAAATATGGAAGCACATCATTAGAACTTATTTTGGTAAAAACTAAGCACAGAGATCTAAACCATGGGGTTGAGAGGCAGTGATAACAAGAAGGCAGTCTGAGTTAGGTTAACAGATTACATGTGTTATTTCCCATTTAACACGACAACCCAGAAAAAGATAAGATGCTAGCTAGCATTGTGGAATGATCCTCCAGCTGATGGCCGGGGCCATGAAATCATAAGGGGTCATATGGTATAGGTGGCCACATGATAGAATCAATACCCTCAGACATAAAAGGAAAGATGCTAATGACTAAACTAAGAGAGGTTAATAGATCTGACTCTGTGTCTCCCTCTACCTATTCTTCTACCCTCCCTATACTTCTTACCCAAACCTGCCGAAAGACAATGATCATTTTAGTGGCCACCATGTGGTTGATGTCAATATCTAATCACAAACATTAAAAAATGATCATTTTAAGAATCAGAAATAAGAGACCATGTGTACACTAAATTCAACTGTGTGAAAAGGAAGTCACATGAGGTACATAAACAATGCAGTGGAAGTCATTAGAACTTAACTGTCATTAAGGATTTTTTTTACACTAAATTCAAGCTATATTTAAGAAAACATATTGCATAATTAAACTATTTTATGTGCAGCTGGGGCTTGAGAAACAATGGCAGACATCAGGCCATCCTGGTGCTTTCTCAGAGTAGAAGGAAGGAGTTTCGGGATCTATTATGAGGTAAATTCATGGCTGCTGCAATCCACCAAGCCTCTGGCATGCGGTCAGCTGCCTCGCTAGTACTCTTCTCTTGCCTTGACCGCCGTTGGCATTTTCCACTCCATGTCCAGGAAGGCAAGGGTGGCTAGAAAAAACCCACAAGCAAAGATGCCTGGTTCTCTAACGAACGTATGACTTCTAAATCTCAGCGTGGCCTTCAATCCTCTTGTCCTTGGTCAGCTTCCTCGCTCCTCACACCCAATGACTGTGAACGCTCAAGACCTTCATCTTTCCCTTGGAGACCAGACACTCCTGCCCACCCTACAGGAGGTAAACTCGCCTCCACTTCAAGGAGAGTGTGAAAACCTCCGGGTGTGAACTGCCCCAGTTTCTCCCACCCTTTTCTTACATACTTACTCACACTCCCTCTCACCTAATCTGCCACCTCAAGACCTAGAGAAAGAGGAGTCTTACCTCTGTTCCCAGTCAGTTCTCTCACTTGTGCTGTCAAGGTCTTTATGTTCCCACCCTCTCCCTGAAGGCCCCGCCTCCGTCATTTGTCCTTTTCTCTTCTAGAAAGGCAGGCTCCACCCCTGCTAGCTCTCTCCTCTTATCGCAGCCAGTCTCCTACCCCTCCAGACTTCTCACCCAAACCTTCCTGAAGATTCATGTACTGGTGCAACTTTCACTCTCTCACATCTCACTCCTCAATTCCCTGTAGCATATGCTCCCTATTCTAATGAAATATTTTCTGGGTGTAGTTTAGCAAAACATGCAGTTCCTGGATTTAAGCAGAACTGTATTTGACTCCTGCCTCCTCCACTTACAAGGTACAGGATCCTGAACATGCTGCTTAATTTCTTCATTTCTAATGTGGGGATAATAATAGTAACCAACTTCACAGAGTTCTTGTAATATTCAATGACATACTGTATGTAAAACACCGGACAGTGACTGCACCGGCCATGTGCTCGATAAAACTTGTTGTCAGTAGTCGCATTTGCATTTTAATGATGATTATCATTATTATTCGCCAGGCACTATGCTAGGTCTAGCTAGAAATCCTGAACTAAAAGAACTCCTACCAAATTATGCAGCCAAGAAAAACTAATTTGCAATCTTCTCATACAATGTGTCTTATCTCTCTTGGCTTAGGATCACCTTTTCCACCTTCAAACCAGGATCTCCTCCTAGGAATTTCCTTCCATACTGATTCTGTATGACTCCGGTCAGTTCTGTACACACACACACACACACACACACACACAAACATGCACACACACATGGTAAATTTATCTGTATCATGTGAACCAACAGGAAAATATTTGATTTAGCCAAACCCAGGAACTTTAACCTATGCTGCTTTTGCAGCAACAGAAGTAACTACACCATGCTCTGAGGGCAGTTGGAACTCAATAATTACTGATGAGCAGACAGTTGTATATAATGATTGAGTCCTCCCCTTGGTCAGTCACAGCAAGGACAGAAAGCATATTTTTAGCATCATGTTTGAGTCTTACCTGACAACTTGGAAACTGCAATAATTTAAACCTATGTAGGCAAGGGAAGGATCGCTTTGTTGTTGATACACCAGAAATGAAACCTAACGGTCATTTATATTCTGTGATTACTCGCTAAGAAGGTTGGCATGGAGCACTCGTTTCTTTTCTCCATGTTCTTGTTATTCTGTGTTTTTGTCACAGGCTGCGCGTGGCAATATTTGTTTTAATCGGGAAGACGCAGTACAGGCGAAGGCGACTGTAACACGTATGTTCAGTAAGGAACCGAATTGCACAGCAGGCTCTCATCTCAGTGACAAAAATGGCTTCACTAAGGCATGTAATTTTCTTTGTCTAACAATTTGGTTTTAGGAACAAGCTCTGACACTCCCATGCCCCACCTCCCCCAAGCACTACTAGGTAAGGCTGGCTTTCAGTGAAGGTATTAGCATGGGGTTCAATTGGGGGCCCCTTCTCCTGGACTGGTGGACCCTTTCACTGTGGGGACCTCAAGTCAGGATCCTGCAGGCTGACCTAATGCCTCCAGGGTTCAATAGCGGTTTACATCCCAGACAAAGAAAATGGTTCCTGGTTCTTTCCTTCTCTCTCTCTCTCTCTCTCTCTCTCTCTAAAAGATTTTTCTTAATTAATCTCTACATCCAATGTGGGGCTCAAACTTACAACCCCGAGATCAAGAGGCGCAGGCTGCACTGACTGAGCCAGCCAGTAATCTTTAACACAATTACTCCCCCTTTCTATCAATATTTCAAAACAAATTTGCATCCTAAACATCTGTTTGAAATTAGTTGACTCAGGGATGAAGAATTCACACACAGAAAGCATGACCATGGTAGGGATGAAAATGATGATGACACCTAAAGAGCTAATAATTACTAAGCATTTATTTATGTGAGGCTCTATTTCTGATACTTAACATATATGATTTCCTTTAGTTCTCACGGCTGTGAAGGGTTGGCATTATTACCCCCGCTTCAAGTATGAGAACACTGAGGCTTAGAGAGGCTAAATAACTTGTCTAGGGTCACACAACTAATAACACTCAAGGCTAGGATTCCAACCCAGGTCGGTCAGACGCTAAGGCCCGTTAATGCAATAAATCATGTATCTTAAATAACAGCTCCTTTTTCTGTGACCTGTTTTCAACCACAGTTTGCACAAAATTAGGTTAAACTTGATTTTTATTATAATGTCTCCCATGGTAAATCTATGTATTTCTGTAATACAAAATTAGGTTCCCATTTAAAAAATGGGAAAAGGACATGAATGGCCACATGAAAAAAAAATTAAGGCAAATGCTAAATTTCAGATCCTTAAAACTTAGGGGAATTTAATTTAAGAAACAGTAACCAAGCAATACACTGTGCTAAGCACTGTGAGTATTCAAAAATTAAGATAGTACTGCTCCTGCTCCAAGAAGCTGATGATCTAGTGGGAGGAACACAGTGTAGGTCTTACCTCAAATGGCATCTCCTAAGAGAGGTCTTCCCAGACCACCTTACCTAACCTGTCGCCCATTCCCGGTTACTTTCTATCACAGGGGTTAGCAAACTTTTTTTTTCTGGAAAGGGCCAGAAAATAAATAATTTAGGCTTTGTGTGCCATATGGTTTCTGTCAAAACCACCCAACTCTGCTGCTGTAGCTCATAGCAGCTATAGATCATAAATAAACAAATGAGCATGCTGTATGCCAATAAAACTTTATTTACGAAACAGGCAGTGGGCCAGATACAGCTCACAGGCTGTAGTCTGCTGACCCTACTCTAACATATCACTCTTTCTTTCTTTCATAACACTTAAAAAATCTGAAATTACCCTGCTTCTTGATCTATTACTATTATTTTCTCTTTCCCTCCACAAATATGTCAGCTCCAAGAGAGTGAGGTCCTTGCTGCTTGTTCACAGCTGGCTCTCCAGGACCTAGAACGGGGTTCCTGACACATAGACAGTTCACTCTAAATATTGTTGATTGACTAAATGAGTGAGTACTATTTTACAAAAGGAGAAACACTGACTGCCAACAAACATATAAACTATATTTGACCATATTATTAATAAATATAAAATAATTGAAAATGTCTTTTTTTTTTTTTTTACTTATCATACCTAGAATGGCTAGAAAAAGAGAAGGAGGAAGACAAGAAAGAGGGAGAAGGGGAAGAGAGAGGGCTAGAAAGAGGAAGAGGGCATGTGTAGATGAATGTGTGGTAAACTGGCCCCCTCAATTACTGCTGATGAGAGAGAGTATATATCCAGAAGAATCAAAAGCAGGGCCTCAAACAGATACTTGCACATCCATGTTTATAACAGCATTATTTACAGCAGCCAAAAGATAGAAACAACTCAAATGACCATCCACAAAAGAATGGATAAACAAATGTGGTACATCCACAGAATGGAATATTATTCAGCCTTAAAAAGGGATGAAATACTGATACATGCTACAACAAGGATGAACTTTGAAAACACTGCTAAAAGGAATAAGCCAGCCACAAAGGAGCAATATTGTATGATTCCATGTAGATAAGGTATCTAGAATAGGCAAGTAGTAGACTAGAAGTAGAAAGTAGAACAGAGATTATCAGGAGCTCAGGGGAGAGAGAATGAGGAGTTATTATTTAATGGGTACAACGTGTCCGCAATGATGAAGATTTCTGGAGATGGATTGGCTGCAGAGCATTATGAATGTACTTAATGCCACTGAAGGGTATACTTAGAAATGGCTAAAAGTGTAAATTTTATATTTTATATATCCTACTATAATAAAAAAGTATGTATACTTTTTTACTCCAAAATCTTGCCCCTAAAGAAGTAATTCTGAGGAGATAATACAGAAGGGTGAAATATGCATATACAAGAATCCACCAACCTCAAGATCCATGAATAAAAATCTAGTTGTATACATAGAGCCTGACAACAAATACACAAAAGAAACTTTTATGCAGGCATTAAACATGACAAAGTAGACTTTTCACATAAAAATATCTCCATAGCATTATTGTTAAATGAGAAAAAAAAACAAGCTACAAATACATGTACAGTATAATCCCATTGATGTAAAAATTCTAAAGTTTCTCTCTACATGGAAAACACTTGAGATATCTTTGAGAATGCCCATAGTTGGTTAGTCTCTGAATAGTACATTTGAAATTATTTTAAAATTATCTTCTTCATAATTCTCTGTACTTGATTTTTTAACAAAGGGTATTTTTAACCAAAATAACATGCTATTATAAACTCATGTTTATCACTTTTTCACATTAATTAAGGAGGGTTAGGCCCTTGATACTTTCATAATAGCTGTTTTCTATATTTCTGTTTCTATAGCAACAATAACACTTGCGAGAGAATCAGATACATTTTTACAAAAGATACGTACCTCAGACAATGGTGTTGTATCTCTATCAGTCAAAAATAGATTTATTATTTCAGAGCAACATTCAATAATCATGTTCTAGAAATAAGAAGACAATATAGTGAGGTTGAACTTACTGGTAAACTACTGTATTTTAGTTATAAACTATTTACTCCATTTGTCTTTTTTTTTTTTTTTTTTTTTTTGCATCATCGCCTAACCCTAATTCCCCAGGAGAAAACTTACAGAGACTCAGAGATCACAGTTCCTTAAATAATTAAGGTTATTTAAAAAGATACAGGATGATCACAACAGATAAGACTTAATTATGAACAATACATGACTTCATTGTTAAAATTCATATGTTACAGAAGAATAACAAGTGAGGTAATTCACACCGAATTAAGTTTTGGAAAATCACTTTTCTTCTGAGAAGAGAACCCTGAGTTGAAGAGATTCAGACCCCAGAGAGGGATTTTAATCAAAGAAGAATAGCCGAGAATTGAGAAAAAAAAATGGAAAAAGTAAATGAAAAGGAAGCAAGAGTTAATATCGTACGTTGTCCATTTTTGATGACACTGCCACAGCCCCTACTGTATGGACACAGCCATGTTTATGTGTGGACATCTGATCTACCCATAAGCAGTGGTGAATCAATCAGATTCTCTAGCATTTCATGTAAGGAAGGGTAAGAGAAGAGAGTTACAGTCAGTCCTGACTATATGAGCTGAAGGTCCTGATACGAACTCGGAAAAGGCAGCCATTGTACTAGACATACGATGCATAAGAGAAGGAAAAAGAAAAAAGAAAAGATGAGTAAGAGAAGGGAACAGGATGAGAACTTACACCCCACCCTACGAGTAAGCGCAGGCTTGGCTCCCGACTCACCAGTTCCATTTTCTGTGAGGCCCATTGTGTTTGGTTTCCAGTCCTTATGTATGAGCTTACTTATATGCTGCCACATACTGCCTCCCACCACACCTACTTTACTTGAGCTAGTGTAAGTAGCCTTTCTTTACAAGGCCGTGGGAGATAAACTATGCCTACTTTGTGATGTGACCAGCATCCAGCAACAATTCACTTTTATGAGAGCTTTAATAGATAAATGTATCAGCATTCAGAAATATGGAAATGAGAAAGTTCCATTAATTTTTATTTTTAAAATAATTTTTTAATGTTTAATTATTTTCCAGAGAGAGAGACAGAGAGCACTGGCAGGGGAAGGGCAGAGAGAGACAGAGACACGGAATCTGAAGCAGCCTCCAGGCTCCAAGCTGTCAGCACAGAGCCCATTGCAGGGCTCAAACCCATGGACCATGAGATCATGACCTGAGTCGAAGTCAGACACATGACTGACTGAGCCACCCAGGTGCCCCACATTAATTTTTAAATTATGACTGACCAGTGATGATTAAAACCTTGAAATAAAGAAGCAATTCACAGCCCTAAGTCATATTACATTTAAGTTTTAATAAATGCATGAACATAGAAAAGATCAAATTCCAGAGTTCCAAAGCTATAGTTAATTGAATACAACTTAACAAATATATTCGAGATGCTGTGGAGCACGAAGATGAGGAAACAGAACCTATCCTCACGAAGTGTACAGTGGCTGAGAAGAATAGATTCGGACACATCTAAATAAAATACCAAGTAGAAAGAGCATGGATAGGAATAGGTTATAGGAACCTAGGGGTGGGAGACAGAGGAATTATAAGGAACAGAGAAGACTTCCTGGAGGGAAGGTCGTGAGAACAGAGCCTTAAATGAGTAATAGCATTTCACAGAGAATGGGGACAAGGACATTCCAGGAGAAGGAAGGCATGTAAGCAACAGAACAGTGGATATTCAAGGAACATAAACATATGATATGGTCTTTACTACAGGTGTGTATAGGAAGCATGGCAGTATGAGTGAGGAGAAATAAGGCTGGAGAGGTGCACTTATAATAGGACATGTAAAAGTTACGAATTTGAATTTTACTGCATAGGAAATTGAAAGGCACCAGACTAAGGAAACAATGATCCAATTGCTTTAAAAAGATAATTCTGGCTATATTTTAAAGGTGAACTAGACTGAGAAGAGACAAGAGAAAGAGAAATTAGCCGGGAGGTTACTCAAACTGTTTGGACAGGAAGTGATCATGGCTAGAAGTGGGCCAGCTTCAATGGGACCAAAAAAGATGGAGGGCAAGTAGGATACTAGCACTGATCGGGGAATACAGCTTTCCTGTGAGGAACCTCCCAGGCTCTTCGTCCACTTTAAGACAAAGGGGATACTCTTTCGTCTCCACACTTACACTTCTCATATTTATCTAATTTCTATATTTTTAATTGAGTTGTCAGGACTGGTTAAAATACATTTCCTTCTTATAGGAAAGGTTTCAATAACAGCCATGATGGGTTACTGTCATGATTTCATCAAGAGCTATCAAGCAAAATGAGACTGTGTACGTCATTAATCATTTCACATAACAGATGAAGACAGCAATATTACCTGATAAATGCCTTCCACTACCTGTCTCAACATTTATCAAACAGAAATTTCACCTCAACAACATCCTATTTCTTTGGCATTATTTGCAGTAAATCACATAAACACATAGAAAATTGGCTGATTGGATATCAGGTTGTGGGAGGCCTCACATGACCTTTCTACCACAGAAGTGAAGCCTCGAGCTCATCAGCCCGGGCAGAAAGCTGCCAGAGGTGTGTGGGTGTGTGGTTGGCAGGGGGCTGGAAGGGCACAGAGTGACCCTTGTTCAATCTTTGCCATTTCTCCCTTAAAAAGGAGCATCTATCGATTCTATGGAGAATGGTTTACTGAGTTACTTCAAAAATAACCATGCCAACTCTGACTTAGTTGAAATCCTCATCTTCTTTCACCTACTGTATGGAAAAAACTTCCTAAATTGTTTTCCATCCTCCAGACTCTTGGTTCCCTCATCCCTCCTTCACATGCCACCGGTTTATGTCAGCCAATCACAGAGTGGATCATGAGATGCCCTTCCAGGTGCTGCCCCCTCCCCCTAACCCCCACACCCAGCCCTGCCTTTTCATGGCCCTTGCCTACAGAACAAAGTTCACTCGCCATTTATTCATTCAGCACCTACCGTATGCAGCCTAAGTGTCATGAACTGGTAATGAACAAGACAGAAAGAGAGCCCTTAAGGAGCCAATGGATGGTCTAGTGGGAAGAAAAGGAGAGACAGACTCTTACAGCACCATGTGGTGAGTCAGAGAGGAGGAGTCACTTAATTCCACCCACCTCTTCAGCCGCATCTCCCACTACATTCACCCTGTTCTCCCATCACAACAGACATCTCATCGTCCCTTGAATGCAACATTCACTTCCATGACTTCACACCCCTTCTCTTGCTGTATCCTCAGTCTGCTATGAGTGCCCTCCACAGGTCTTCAACTAGAAGCTCCCCAAGCAAGTACTGGAGAGGCACTATGTGTCAGGCACTGGGCTAAATATCAGAGATAAGATGATGAACAAAACCTCCAGCAAAGGAAGTCACAGTAAAGAGAGATGAAGAGACACATAAACAGATAACCTTCAAAACAATGCAGTAAGAGTACAGGGTGTTTTGGGGGATTTTGTTGGAAGGTTGCATGCAGATGTCAGAGAGATACTAAAGAACATGACAATTGGGGAAAAGAAGGTTTAAAAGAAGTTTTGCCTTGTGTTATGAAAGAATTCCCTCTTGAATGTTCTTATGAGAGACTCCATAAAGATTTAGATTATTTTCAATGGTTTTGAACAGCAGATTGATGTTTCTTAGAATGACACATTTTGCTAAAAGAGGACCACCCAATGGCTAGGCTCATTATGAATGACATCTGGGTACCTACGTCCATACTCATACAATGATTAATCTCCTCCATGACAAAGACCTAATTGTACTGATTTCTGCATGTCCTTATCTCCTCCCCAAGCCTGGAAAAAATTTTGCATATAATATTTCCTCAAAAAGAATTTGTGAATTGATGCTAATGTTCAATTTCATTTTGTTCTTTGTTTTCATAGTACTTTGATATTTGGGATATGTTGACTGTATACTAATTTTAATTGCCTTGTACAATCCAGGCATCCCATAAATGTTTGCTGAACTAACCTTAGGTGAATTGGTAAGCATATTTTAGGCTCTTCATATCAGTATGCTATCACTCCAAATAAGATGTTTTTCTCTTAAAATCAGGATCGTGTGCATTTTTCATATGCCTTAAAGTCCCTGGTAAGCTCTGAAGACACTCCTAAAGCTATGAATGACAGGTTAAAATAATCAGTCATTCTAAGCCAGCTTTGTTCATTTTAGAAGGACGTACACGGTTTTCAAGCCAGAAGTGATTAGAACACCTGTTCTGTAGCCCTCTCGATACATCTTAAATTAATATCTGTGTTCTGAATTTCTTAGCTTATTCCAGACCATAGGCTTTGGCGGGGGGTGGGGGGGGGAGGAGGTGGTAAAAAAGGGAAAGGAACAAGAAAGAGAGTAAGATTCATTATCCCCCATATCAACCAAAGGTACATTTTCTGGTACCTTCTATTTAATAACCCACCAAAAATCTATACTTTGATAGAAATAAATATAATAGATTATAGAGGTTATAAAATCCTTTCCAATTCCAGACCAGAATCGATCTCTTCAAGTGTCCTAGTTAACTTCTAATTAGTGCCAAGTGAAGGTTGTCATGACAACAAACTGGCAGATTTAGTCAATGGGATTTGTTAGAACACAGAATATGGCTGCCTTTTTTTTAAGTGCCAGTTAGCATACTGGAAAAAAAAAAGAAAACTTTATATGTTCCTTCTTTTTCTCAACTTTTCAAGTGTTCTGAACTAATCTGTTTGCCAGTTCATCTAAACAGATATTAGTTTGTCTTCCATTTGATGACATTCTCTTATATAGAGAACCAACAGAACTGAAACATATTTAAAAATGCCCTCCTTAAAGCTGAAGAAACATTTTCTAAGTTAAGGAACAAGACAAACTCAAAGATACACAGAACATCATTACTGAAAGTAGTCTGTTTTACTCAAGGACTGATCCACTGACATATACCATTCTAGTCAGGACAAGAAAGCAAGCCACAAACTCTGGTTAAAGGGACTCTGGATTCCTCCCTCTGCTTACATTCAAATGCTCTCTCTTATCCCCATTTATTTGGTATTTTCTTATATTCATAGTCAACCTCTTTACTGAGAATGCCAGGCTCATTGTAATAAATTTGATTCCCACATCAGACCCCACAGAAATTCTGGTGACTCACCTTCCAACCAAGGGGTGTGGCTCTCCATCTCAGAGCACTATTTTAGTGAGATGATCAGTTTTAGAGATGAGAGGAACATTAGTCCCAGATAAGGGTAAGTGACTGACCCTAGGTAGTGAAACTGAGTAGCAGAGCACAACCTAGACTTCGTGCTCTTATGGATGCTCACCCTCCTGCTTCAGACAATAGAAGTTGCAAAGATGAATGGGTTTAGGAGAAAATAATCGTTTTTCATATATGAATTATATGGAAGTGGACTCAGGGACAATTTCAGCAAAGAATATTCTAGACTATGGCTCAAAGACAGCAATCTGATATGTCTGGACTATGACCAAAAAACTAAGTGACCAAATTAAGTGATCTACAAAAGAAGTGCAAAAATGACACGAGAATGGAGTTCTTCCTGAAAACAGACATAATATGCAAAAAAAATACATATGTTAGAAGAGATGCTCCACATCACTCATCATCAGGGAAATACAAATCAAAACCACAATGAGATACTACCTCACACCTGTCAGAATAGCTAACATTAACAACACAGGAAACAACAGGTGTTGGCTTGGATACAGAGAAAGGGGAACCCTCTTGCCCCATTGGTGGGAATTCAAACTGGTGCAGCCACTATGGAAAACAGTATGGAGGTTCCTCAAAAAGCTAAAAATAGAACTACTCCACAACCCAACAATTGCACTACTAGGTATTTATCCAAAGGATACAAAAATACTGATTTGAAAAGGCACATTTACCCCGAAGTTTATAGCATCATTATCAACAATAGCCAAATTATGAAGAGCCCAAATGGTCATTGACTAATTAATGGATAAAGAAGAGGTGATATATATTAGTGGAATATTACTCAGCCATCAAAAAGAATGAAATCTTGCCATTTGCAAAGCCATGGATGGAGCTAGAGTGTATTATGTGAAGCGAAATAAGTTGGTCAGAGAAAGACAAATACCATATGATTTCACTCACATGTGGAATTTAAGAAACAAAACAGATGAACATAGGGGCAGGGGAAAAAAAAGAGAGGGGGGCAAACCATGAGAGACTCTGAACTATAGAGAACAAACTGTGGGTTGCTGGAGGGGAGGTGGGGGGAAGGGCTAAATAGGTGATGGGTGTTAAAGAGGGCACTTGTTATGAGCACTGGATGTTATATGTAAGTGATGAATCAAAGTGATAAAAATTCTACACTATATGTTAACCAACTAGAATTTAAATGAAAACTTGAAACAAAGAAAATATGTATGTTATGTTATTATTTTATAGTATATGTAATCTCATGGGTTTGAGATATCTGATCTATTAGATTTATTATAAGCGCTCAGTATATAGGTAACATCAAGAAACATCTGGTAATTAATATCGTAACCTACAAAGACACTGAAAAGACTTTGGGATGTGCAACCCAAAATCTAAGACATCAGTTCTATGATAAATCCGGGCACAGAGCAGAGGAAAGGCAAGTGTGGAAAAGTGGCATTTTGCAAAGGCTAACTGTTCTTGATGAATCCTCTTACAGCTGGACTTGCTGCTTTCACAATAATGAAAAATGGATTCACTCACTCTACTGGTAAATTCAGACTGAAAATGCCAACAGGTACACTCTGAGAATCAGGAGAGTCCTCAAATTTTATACGTTCACATGAGTGCATAGATGAGGAAATAAAGAGCTAAACCTACACCTGAAACTAACATAACATGTATGTCAACTACACTTCAATAAAAAAGGGGAAAAAAGGTTAGAATGGCAAAAAAAAAAAAAAAAAGAAAGAAAGAAAAGAAAAAATAGAAATAGGACAAAAAGAGGTATACCAATACTTTTCTTTAAGAATTAAAAATGTTTTGGGGTGCCTGCATGGCTCAGTTGGTTAAGAGTCTGACTTTGGCTCAGGTCATGATCTCACGGTTTGTGAGTTTGAGCCCAGTGATGACAGCTCAGAGCCTGAAACCTGCTTCAGATTCTCTCTCTCTCTCTCTCTCTCTCTCTCTCTCTGCCCCTCCCACTCCCCTGCTTTCATTGTGTCTCTCTCTCTCTCAAAAAAAAAAAAAAAAAAACACTAAAAATTTAAAAAAAGAATTAAAAATGTTTTGTTGTTGTGATTGAATATTAAACTAGCAAAAAGTGATTTAAGGAATGAGATACAGCAGATCAAAAATGAAGAAAAGATCCTAAAAACTTACAGAGAGGAGAAACAGAGCTGGGCCCCAACTGGCTGGGAATTCAACCAGGAAAGCAGCAAAAGGAGGCCCCAGATTTAGAGGTATGCTGTAGGCATTGGGGGCAAACAGTCCTCAACTAGAGCAGAAAGATGGGAGCTTTCAAGAAGAAAAAAAGGAACTGAGATATTATTTGATAAGCATGAACAACTGGGTGAAAATCTATGGATGAACATATGAAAATTGTGATGTAATGATCAGAAGAAAGTTAAAGAAAAAATACAAGAAAAATCAAAGCTTATACAAGAAAAGAAAATAACCATAGTACATTCTTTGACTTGGCTGTGAACATTGTTTCCAGGGGCATGATAATGTAAATACTGAATAGTGACTTAACCAAAATCTGTCATATGACAATACTTGGGAAAAGGAGAAAGGAGAAGTTGGGGAGAAGTATAAGTGAATTAAACCCTTATATACCACAACAAAATCAATAGATATTATCTCAAGTTGATACATAAAAGAAAAAAGAATAATTATTTGTAGCTAATAGCTCTATTCATCAATAATTCTGGTTTTCCTTCTCCCAAGCCTGTAGGATGTGACTTCTTTGGACAATGAAATATTAGTGGAAGTGATATGACAGAAACCTTAAGAGCCAATGTGCGATTTGCCCCATTTCTTCCCTCCTGCTACTGTGACTGGTGATATTTCACGTGATGGATGTGCTACCAGCCTAGATGCAGGCCTGAGGGGACATGGAACAGGGCCCCAGTTAACGCACTTGGGTTTGAAGGCCGTTTGCTGCCTCATTTTTCATGACTGATACTACATATTATTATACACGTGGAAGTAAATAACAAGAGAAACAGCTGAAAGAGCTGAAAATGGTTGCCTCTGCAAAGCAGGACTGCAGAGTGAGAAGAGGTTCGGTAGGAGACTGTCCCTTTTCGGTAAGTCTTGTAGAGCTATCTGACTTTTAAAATGGCCAAAATAACTACAGAATCTATAACTCAAGAAAGTGGATTAATGTGCAAATGGAAATTCAAAGGACAAGTGATTAGGGAAGAACAAATATGTTCCTGCTCCTCTCATTTCCATAGAGCGTAAGGAAATGCCACTCCACTCCTAGAGGAGGAACACTTCTGGCTTCTTTCAGACTTGAAACTAATTTACTGCCAGGAAAGCGGAGTGACTTAACTGATTAGTAAGTTTGGGAAAAGCAAAAGGACATGCTGGGCTCAGCCTCTTCTGGGCAATCTTTGTTTATATTTTTGGAGGCACCCTGCCTACAAGACTGCTGGTCTCTGCTCCTCCCTGCAGTGAGCCTGGCAGGGGCAGAAGGACACTAGGGAATCCTGTGGTTACACAGGTGTGACTAGGTGGGCAAGTCTGGCTCATTCAGGGGTGAGATACTACTAAACTCATTTGGTCACAGTCCTAAAGCAATGTTCGACAATCAATCAGCTTTCTCAGTTAATGACGCTGAGATTTTGATTTCCACTATCCATCTGCTATATCCCATTCCTCAATGGGTTCAGAACTCAGGAAGGGTAGAAGAGAAATGACCCTCAATGACCCTCTTCTCCAGACACATACATCAATCATCACAAAAACCACCCAACTGTGTGATCAAATTAATAATACGCCATTAAGATAATGTCTTTTTTGTTGTTGTTCAAAAAATACATATATGCATAGAGAAAGTCTGAAAGATACTTTTCTTCACACATTTCTGAAATAATAAAAATATTGAAACAGTACACTTAAGAATAAAGAGTAAAAGAATAATGTAAAGTTACAGAGCATTATTTCTTGGGATTCACAGTGGTATCTGAATGATTTCTCTAGATTGCCTTTGCTTTCTTTCACCATCACATTCTTATAATTGGTATGTTTAGAAAAGCTTCGAAGGAAGCACTACATATGTGTCCAAAAAAGTTGGATTATATTTGATACTCTAAATAGAGAAATGGAGAACAGAAGAACCACAAAGTTCAAGATTAGTGACATAGTTGTGCTTTGATGAAGTAAAAAAAATCACTTAAATAATTATATAAAATGACATCTATGCTACAACAGCAATGCAATTTTCCATTATTTTTAATAACTTACTTCCATTTCCTTATCAACTGATTTCTCTTCCATTTCTTGCATTTCGGATACATTTTCATCTGAAGTAATTTCAGGAGTTGTTGGCAATGATATTTCAGCTATTTGCGTAAGATTAGATAGTTTCTCATGAATTGAAATAACCCTAAAAATAACAGATGCACATGTATTTTACTTGAAAAGCTAAGAAAGGCATTCGTTTATTCCAAGAATCAGTAATATGTGTAAAGTTAGTCCTCAGGTATTTAACACCGGGGTTTCTGGCATTCCCAAACATCATTCATTCAATAATTCCTTCATTCAAGAAACATGAGCAAAGAGAAACAATTCTAACCCGTATAATATTTATGACCTAGTTATATACTCTGAGAGATTTAAAATGACAAACTGGCAAAGGCACAATGACAGAAATGCACACATCCAAAATACTGCTTAAGATGAAAAAAAAAAAAAAAAAGAACATTTACGCAAGCAAAGAAAGTCCAGGCAATGACAAAAGGTTTGCTCCTATGTAAATCTTAATGCTGTGCCATGACTGCCCTGCTGACCTGAAGGTAAGAATTATGGCAAGTTAGCAATGGCTTGCAAAGGCCAATCAATGAGCCCATAACAATGAAGTATATTGTGCGGGGAGGGGTGAAAGGGCAGGGAGCAGGATCAAGAAAGAAGGAAAAGCAAAAACCAAGGAGGAAGGCACAGGACACAGCGGCAATTATGCTGAAGACAGAAAGCTTCTGGGGCCACAGGCCAGTGAACAGTGGATACTCTGAAGGCAGAGGTAAATGGGTGAGTGGAGTCAGGAGAAGGAAAAGCATTTGAAGCAGCTGAAGGAGGCAAACAGCCACCTGTGTGGCCTTCAGTGAGTCTATGCTATGGGATACAGCACATATATGCATGCATGTGTGCGTGCGTCAGTGTGGGTGTCTCCATCCAAGGAAGGAGGGAAACTTTTATGAGAAAGAAGTAAATTATCCATTAAGTCAAACTGACATCAAAAACATACACAGGAATGTCAATTCTCCAATGTTCCACAGGGTCCTCATCTGCAGCATGGTATAACACTTGATGACCATGATAGAAGGTGAAAAAGTACCTTTAATTATACATAAGAGGATCTGAAATTATATAGTGTGTTTAAGAAACTCTTTTATAAAAAAAGGACAATGGTTAAAATGTAAAGATCTGTTATTAAAAGTTCACTTGGAAGACATCCATTAAAAAAAAAAAAAAGGGTCATCTCCAAGAATGGCGGAAAGGCTGCCTGATGCCCTGGAGAGAGAACAGGTAGGACTCAAAGGACCTGGGAGAAGCATGCTTGGTTCCAACACACATCAGCCATGAGACCCTGCACAAGCCACCTAACCTCTCTGACCCTGACATTCCTCCTACTGCAAGACTGGAATAATAAAACCTGCTTCATCTACTTCACAGCATTTTGTACCGATGAAATGACATAACTATGTACATTCCTAACCATGAGAAGCCACATGAGAGAAAGATGATATTCTAACACACTGTTCTTCATTCTAATACCCAAGAAAGAATTCTTATAATTCCCGTTTCTCTTTCAAAAATAATGTAGCTTCCTCTTCTGATACATGGAATTGCAGGAAGGATAAACTGTTCTTTGATGTTTGGGTTTCAGATTGTCAGTGAATGTCCAGAGCTGTACTATCTGTTTCAAAAACAAATGTCCTGGTCTAACTCTGTAAAAAGCAGGTAGCGGGGGGGTGGGGGGGGGTGGTGGTGGCTGGGCCCCTGATCAAGGAGCAGCATCAGAGGACCCAGCATCTCAGGTTCATCTCATGACCCCATTTGCCCAACATCTTGCCCATTCACATCTTGACCTCCCCGTCCGTGTCAATGCTCAGTCCAGCTTTTGAATTCCCACATTGGCCCACAAACATCCATCATCTCATCCAGACTAGACCAGCTCCCCACAGCCTCTGCTCTCATTTACTGACTCACAGGCACTCTCTCCCTCCCAGACTGCCATGGCCTGGAAGCAGGACCCGGGCAGAAGTAGAAATGTGGATGGCAGGAGACTTGAAGGCAGAGACAGCAGGCAGGGAACTGGATCTTGGTTAGAAGAACATAATTAGATAGAACTACACAGAAACATTTATGCGTGTGTATTGAGAACACTATCTTTTCTTTTGTTGCTATAGAAAAATGCCAAGAATTAAAATGTTTTTCCTTGTAAGTACTTAATTTGGAGATTAGGACGTGAAATGAACGATTCAAGAGGACTGCTCAATTTGAAGGCTATTCTGGTTCCTTCTCTGGCTTATTTTTTTCTGACCCCTTGTATTCTTACTTTGCCTTCTGAAAGATGGTCAACAAGAGCAACTCCCCACGTACCTATCTTACCCTGGCCCTCCTAAGAATACAAGCAATGCCAGCCTAGGTGAGGGAAATGGGCAGCTTTCACTGTGTCCCCAAGGGACAGGTTAGATGAGACACTGCCAGGCACCCTCCTCTGTGTTGGCCTCAGTGACAGGTTCATGTCCCTAACCTGAGTAAACCTACCACTGATCATAAACACATTCAAATTACAAACTTTTTGGAATAAAAAAGAATTCTGTCAGTTTGATTTCATTCCACTCTGCAGAAATTATCATCATTTTCATCATGTGATTCTAAAAAAATATCTTGCCATATTTATGTACACAAAGCAAGTATATAATTTCATAACTTTGTTGCTTAGCTGTGCTGGTATATGTCCTGTGCCTAGATTTTCTGCCAGTTCAAAAAAAAAAAAAAAAAAAAAGGAAAAAGGGAAAAAAGAAAATTGGCTGAATAATTGAAAATATGCCAGCTCTTGAAACATCTCTTGTTTTATTCTCTTTTATGGCAAGGCCAAGAAGTCCTTCAAAATGAAAATCTTGGAGCATGAACAAGGCTCTTCAGGGAAGAACCAGGTCTCTGTTCGCTAAGCACTTACTAGGTGCCTAACAGGGCAAAGAGCCGACACTGACAGACACAGGGGTTAGTAACAAGACTTGACATTTGCACAGTGCTTTCGACCTTTCAGAAGATATGCATACGTTGTCTGTCTTGATCTTAACAACAACCCTAAAAGGCAGGCAGAGTAGATATTCTTTCCATTTTACAACTGAGGCGATGGAGTTGAGGTCACAAGGACAGTGAACAATGGAATCAAAACTAAATTAACTAAGCAATGAAAAAAATTAAAAACCAACTAGGAATTTGGTAAAGTGAAACAGGAGAAGAGAGAAACCAGGCATGAGCAAAAGTTAGAGACATGCCCTGTTTGATGGAGAGAAAGGAAAACAACCTGGATGAAGCAGAGGCTTTTGATGTGGGGAACAATGTAAAATAGGGAAGGGTGGGACAATGGAGGGTGTGGAGTTTGTCCATAATTTTGCAACCCAATACGGAGCCACATGTTACTTTTTAAATATGCCCCAAATTAGGGGTGCCTGGGTGGCTCAGTCGATTAAGTAGCCAACTTCGGCTCAGGTCATGGTCTCAAGGCTTGTGAGTTCGAGCCCTGCACCAGGCTCTGTGCTGACAGTTCAGAGCCTGGAGCCTGCTTCAGATTCTGTGTCTCCCTCTCTCTCTGTCCCTCCCCCTCTCATGCTCTGTCTCTCTTTCAAAAATAAATAAGCATTAAAATTTTTTTAAAATGTGCCCCAAATTATAGGCAAAATATAATATATATCCTTGTACTCTCTAAAATCTCTATGAAGTGTCAGGAAGTGTTTCTCCACAACCCTAAGTACTATTATTCTTATTCCCACTTCATTGATGGGGTGACTGAAGCACAGAGAGGTTAAGTAGCAAGCTCAAGTTTGCAAAGTGAATAAGGGGCATGATTGGCATTTGACCCAAAGCAGGCTGGATTCAGAGTTCATACTCTTAACCACTGCAATATCATACTCCTCTAATTAAAAGGAAGATTCTTCTAAAAATGTCTTCTAAAAGTTCTCCTGTGACTTACCTTGAATATTACTAAAACAGTCTGTTGTAAGGAAAATATTAGCAGAGTTGTAGGAAATCCATCATTACTTGCCTGTTCAGTGGAACCCAGAAAGAGCCAACATAGACATCGCTGTAAGTGCTATTAGGCACAGCATCTGAAATATTCTGAGGCCTCATGTTATATGCATACAACAATAAAACCTATAAGAAAATTAAGACATGAATAAAATATGACACTAAAATTACACGTTGCCTCAAAATAATATCATTAATTTTTTTAAGTTTTTCTTTGAAAGAGAAAACAATTGTTTTTCAACTCACTTTAAAGAGGACTGATTTGAGCAAGAATTGTACAAAGTTTATGAGGTGAAAAGAAATGCCCTTTGATAATAATATTATATTATTTTTGAAGAGTGTCATTTCTTACTGCAATTATTAAGTTTAAATCTCAACCTGCGAAGGCCCTCTACGAGTTGGAAATGTGTACCTGGTGAATATCCAACCTTGTTTCTCGTTGCTTCTCAATATGCACCTTTCTCATCAGTGGTCATAGCTGCTTCTGTGCATCACTTATGCTGCTCCCTTACTCTTCTGTTTATTCAACCTACACACAACTTTCTGGTCCCCACCTCTAACATGGAACTTCTCCTAATGACTCATACTCTGGTAATCCCCCTGCGGTTTGAATTTTGACAATCCTTAAAGTGAATTCCTTATTATTGTAGCACTTACTTATGGTCCAATTCACAGAATTTGAGACTCATAGAACCTTAGAGAGGATCTGGTCTAAGTCCCTCCTTTTAGATATGAGAAAGCTGAGGCCCAGAGCTGCCAGTCAAAACCAACTAATTAAGTACATGCATTTATCTCTGTTTCTTTGATAATCAAACTAAAATAAGAGTACAGGGATTTTTTAGAAAGGCGTAAATCCACAAAGACAGACAAAAAGGAGGTAAGCAGACAAGAGATGTTAGCAACACGTTGAAGGACAGAAATTGCTGAGAAGAGTGTTGGGGGACTCAGAAAAGAGGAAAGGCTGTGTCCTAACTGCCTTCAGAGGGGTTGCCAACAACAAACATGACTGAGAACCCAGAAAGGCTTGGGAGCTGGAGATGTTCCTCCCTCTTATCCCTTCCCTGAGCCCATGCCACCAGGAGATTTCCCTACTTCCCTTGCCTCCTCTCTGGCCAAACTTCCTTTCATTTTCCTCTCTGCTGAGGTTAAATCAGAGCTCTATTGTCAGGGACATTAGGTACAGGGCTGAGATGCAGAACTGAAAACATGGGAATTCAGTGGAAGTCTGTGTTCTGAACAGGAGACATCCCCTACCCCACTGCAGCCCCTGCTCGGGATGTAGGAAACCAGACAGAAGTTGAAAAGGATCCTCTTTGAGGAAACTGACCAGACAAAGAGAAAAGACCTACAGATACTGACATTTCAGCATCCTGCAATGAAACTGCTGGCTCCTGCAGTTACCCTACAATGAGGCCTATAAATCAATAAGTCTGACCTGATACACCCTGTAGCACCTTCACAAATGAATGGATAGCCAAGGGTCACTAGACATGAAACGAAAGGTAGAGACCAAAACTAACATAAGAAAGGAACTTGAAGAATCAGATATAAGACAGAGAGCAGAAGAGAACTTCAATGAAACCATAATTGATATCTTAAGAGAGAATAAAGACAATATTTTATCTGTGAATCAAGAACGCAGTGCTGTTAAAAATGAACAAAGAATAAGAAAGAGCTCTTAAGAACTAAAAAAATATATGATCACAACTAAATATCAACAAAGGTTTGAAATATAAAACTGAAGATATCTCCTCAAAAGTAAACCTAAATTTTAAAACATAGGTAATATGGGAGAAACGATGAGAAAAATACTCAAGCTAATAAATTCAGTATCTGAATAATAATTCCAGAAGGTACAGAGATAATCAAAGGGAGGAAATTATCAAAGAAAATAATTCTTCTTGCACTAAAGAATATACTGAAAGATTGAAAGGGGCACAGTGGATGACAGACCCGCATGGTTCATCATGGAATTTCAGCACACAGGGCATGGAAAGAAGATCCCCAGAGCTTCCACAGGAAAAAGAAAAAGAAAGAACTAGGCATGAGAATGGGACCATACTTAACAGCAATGCAGGATTGCCAGAAACAATGGCGCAATGTCTCCCATGTTTTGAGAGAAAATAATTTTCAACGTAGAGTTTTATGCCTAGAAAATGATGACGTCAGCATACAATGATGACTTTGTGTTGGACATTCAAGGTTTTCTTATATCCTGTGTAAGTACAGGGTCAATCTGTTGCAAGTGGTTAACATCTCAGGGGACTGTAGTACTATTGTTGGCCCTTGGCCAAAGCTGAGTCACCCAGTGACTAATGCAGTCCTGTTCTTGATTCTCAAACACACCAATGGGGCAGCCTGTGCCATCGTGTCAGCATTTTCTTGTAGATATGTACACATTGATGATTTGCATCTGGATTCTATTGTTCTCTTCATTTCTATCACTGAGTCCAGTCCCACACATGGTTTTGACTACAAGAATAGAGAGGTATGAAAGACCCCTCCTCAGTTAAGACATCAGCCTTCTTGAGACCAAGATATCTTACCATATTTTTGTGGTTCATGATCTGTAGATGAAGTGTGCTGTGCAACTGAGTGAGGACCCTGGCAACTGCTCCCAGGCATCTTGGATCTCTCTACTGGTTATCTGAGCTTTCTTTATCCTGCCATGACTTATCCTTTACCAAAATCTTCCATGAATATACTTTGTGGAATATATTGTATGGTGTGTCCTTTGAATAATCAGAGCCTCCAACACATCCTTTATCAGAAAGCTGTAAAATGTGTTCATTCAATAGGAGAGAGCAAGTCAAGATAGGGAGAAACATGGGACCCAGGGAATTCTCAGGAGGATGGCGAGTGGGCTCTTATGATGATATCTGAACCATGAGAGCAATCAATCCAGTTTGGAACATGTCTCTGAAGAAGAAGACAATAAAAGAATTAAGATAAACTGATGAGTTTGACCATGCAGAGAAGAATTGTGTAGTTCTTTGAAAGTTTAGGAAGAATGAGAGATTCTAGAATACAGAGAACACTAAATTAAAAATAAGGCAGGTTTTTTCTTCAGGATAGAAGTCGGGAAGAAAGGAAACAGTACCTTATTTGGCTCAGCTGTGAGTGATATTTACACATTCATAATGTAAACACTGGCTCTGGGTTTAAGAATTTTGATAGAACTCATTTAGGAGAGGGGCACCTGGGTGACTCAGTCGGTTATGTATCCAAACTCTTGATTTCGGCTCGGGTCATGATCTCAGTTTGTGACAGCACAGAGCCTGATTGGGATTCTCTCTCTCCATCTCTTGTCTGCCCCCACCCTCAATAAATAAGTAAACTTAAAAAAAAAAGAACTCATTTAAGAGAGTGTGTGTAAGAGAAGAGTATACCTGAGGGGGAAAAAAGAGGTTGACATTAGCTTTCATCTTCCATAGTAGTGTGAGGTTGATCACTAAGGAAATTATCATGTGAGCATGTAATTTAGATGTATGGGTTGGGGGGAGACCCAATAAAACAGAGACAGCTGAGAGTTGAAAGTAATTGTATCTGATGGTGGGATTCAGGGATGTGGACAGCTAGACAGAGAGAGAAATGTTCTTTTTACTCATTAAAAGTCTTTCACATTTGGTTTTTCAAACTATGGTAAATTTGATGAAACACTTCTGAAATGAAAATGAAATGAGTCCCAGAGAGATTAGTCTGTCTTATGGTGTTTGCTCTTGTTTTGTGTTTGTTAACCTTGACTCCCAGGCTAGCATACAAAGTCCCTGTGGACAGGAGTGACATCCTGTACTGTGTTCAGTATTGCTTGCAGCACCTGCTACATGTTAATTAATATCTTCATATTTCTGAAATTTTCATTATATCTCTTAAGAGCTAATGAAGTTCCCCAAAGTGTGTTAGTGGAAAAATTTAAATAGATAACATACTTTACATTTAACCCCTGATAATGAAAATGACTTTCTCCCTCCTCAGGCTGACACTTGTCAATGGCTTTGCAGTGCAATTTTAAAATCTCTTCTAACCGAGCGTGGCACAACTGATTTCAAAGTATAACAGTCTGAAATCAAAACAGACTTGGATAAAATAAGGCAGTAGTTACACATTAAAACCCTAAACTGACTTGCATCTATTTGTTGTGAGCCTGGGCTTTGGAGCCAGAGTGTCTGGGTTTGCTTCCCCGACTTTACTGGCTGTGTGATCGGGGCAAATTATGAAAATGTTATGCCTCTACTTCCTCATTTGTAAAATGGAGATGTGGTAATCCCCATCCCCATGGATCGTGTGAGGATCCAATGAGTCAACACGAAGTGCTCAGAGCATCACTGCTGTCGCTGTGAGCCACGTGACCACTTCTGGCTCCTCGCCCTACCTGGTTTGGTACCTCATTCTCCATATTCTTTTAGACCCACTGCTAACCCCAAGCCAGCTTCATATCTGACCTCCCAGGCTGTCCCCATCAAATCCATGCACTTAGTTCTATTTCAAACTTGTCCTCACTCTTCAGGTATAAGTGTCTATAAAACCCTACATACTCAGGACTGGATTCTGCAGGAGACAATATGCCCACAATGAAATTTCCAATGCTCCCTTACTCACTTTCACAAAGGCTTGTTTTTCAATGGTAAAGAAGTGTTGTGGCTTTGACAAACACTGAGAAATGCTGTATCTAAAATCATCTTGAATGGGGTATCCCTTACAGCCCAGGAAGGGGTGAAGACAGAGCCCCTCCTCTACTAGATGGAGTTGATTCATAACTTCCTCACCCTAGTATCTTAATCACCTAACAAAACACCTGGCATATAGGGTGCACTCAATCAATGTTTTATTAACTGGTTAGTAAGCAGCTATTATATGCATGTTACAAAGAGATCCATACAAAGAACTAGAAGACTCAGGTCCTCATTCATGTTTTTGTCACTAATAAGTTGTGGCAATGGTCAAGTCACTGTACTCATATGGGACTTGGCTTCCTCATCCTCAAAATGAGAGCATCAAATAGATGTTCTCTTAGTTTCTTTCAAGTCCTGAAATTTGACTTGGGTGGTCCAAGGGAAATCAGAAAAGCTTTCCAGTGGAGCCTACTATAGAATCTGGCAATGCAGCATAGCTTCTTGGAGAATCATCATTAGACCTGTGAGGTGCATTGGTAGTGCTGGCCTAGCCCAGTGCTTCTCAGACTTAAATGTGCATACATTACTTGGGAGATATTAATAAAATGTATGTTTGGGGTGCCTGGGTGGCTCAGTCAGTTGGGCGACTGACTTCTGCTCAGGTCATGATCTCACAGTTCATGAGTTTGAGCCCTGCATTGGGCTTTGTACTGACAGCTCAGAGCCTGGAGCCTACTTCAGATTCTGTGTCTCCCTCTCTCTCTTCCCCTCTCCCACTCATGCTCTGTCTCCCTCTCTGCCTCTCAAAAATAAAGAAACTTAATAAAAATTAAAAAAATTTTTTTTTAACGTTTATTTATTTTTGAAACAGAGAGAGACAGAGCATGAACGGGGAAGGGTCAGAGAGAGAGGGAGACACAGAATCTGAAACAGGCTCCAGGCTCTGAGCAGTCAGCACAGAGCCCGACGCGGGGCTCAAACTCACATACCGCGAGATCGTGACCTGAGCCGAAGTCGGACGCTTAACCGACTGAGCCACCCAGGCGCCCCATAAAAATTATTTTTTAAAAAATGTATGCTCTGATTTGGTGGGTCTGGAGACCTGAGATTCTGCATGTCTAGTGAGCCTCCAGGGGATGCCAGTGCTGCTGGTTCTTGACTATCAGATGCTGGCCCCTGCTTCATTTATGCAGCCTTTGTCTTCCCCAGCTCCCAGAAGCCGGGTGTAATTTTGGGTCTCATCTGCAGCACCAGACTCTCATTAGTCACTTGGCCAACAAGACCCAGAATCCAGGGCACCTCAGAGGGAAGCCCTGGGCATCTGTATGATCTCTGAGTTATGGCGTCCCTGACATCCACACTGAAAATGTTGAGGTTCTATCAGGTTACTATGACTTGGTAGTTTTCCCAAGAATCCTAACTCTTCCTTTGGTGTCCTGAAAGACTAAACTTGTCTCTTTTTTTTAACGTTTATGTATTTCTGAGACACAGAATCAGAAGCAGGCTCCAGGCTCTGAGCTGTCAGCACAGAGCCCAATGTGGGGCTTGAACTTGCAAACTGTGAGATCATGACCTGAGCCGAAGTCGGTCGCTCAACTGACTGACCCACCCAGGTGCCCCCTAAACTTGTCTTGAATGCATAGTCTGCTTGTTTGGGACCATGAAATATAGTTTAGCTCACACTAAGGCTTTAAAGATCTCCAGAAAGGAGCAGCAGCTCCATATGTCTTGTTCCCAGACTGGCTGGGCTTCTACATTGAATAGACTTTATCTCCAAGAACTCTTCAGGTTCTATCCAAATTTGTGTTTTCACTTGACACATGGAATCTTGGTTTTCAGTGCTTTGCTTGACCAGACTTCTTGCATTGATCATGCTTGTCTGTCTAAATCTTCTGTGGCCTCTGAATACCATGCTTTGAACTGCCTAGCTGCACTCAACACAATAGCCTTTGCAGTAGTTTGATTCCCCCAAATTAGGTCTCAGAGATGAAAGAAAGGTCCTGCTACTGATTCTTCATTGTCCCTCCACCCTGCTAGTTCTGAGTTGTATTCCTTTAGTCTGATCAAGTAATAAATATAATTCAAGTCTCATTCTGCACCTGGGTTGGCTTGCAATCCAGAACATCCTACTGGGAACTGTGGATCGTAAAAAATAGCAAGAAGATGAGGTAGAATAAAACTAAAGGTACTAAGATATATTTTTTAATGTTTATTTATTTTTAGCGAGAGACACAGAGAGATAAAGCTAGCAGGGGAGAGGCAGAGACAGAGCTGGAGAGAGAATCCCAAACTGTCACGCGGGGCCCGATGGAGGGCTCAATCCCACAAAGTGTGAGATCATGACCTAAGCCAAAATCAAGAGTCAGATGCTCAACTGACTGAGCTACTCAGGAGCCGCCTAAGATGCATTCTTAAGATAAATTTAGGCCATCAAGCCTTTGGCTGTGGTTACACTTTCTTTTTAAGTTTATTTATTTATTTTGAGAGAGAGACAGAGAGAGAAGGAGAGCATGAGCAGGGGAGGGGCAGAGAGAGAATCCCAAGCAGGCTCCATGCTGTCAGTGAAAAGCCCAAACACCAGGCTTGATCCCACAAACCATGAGATCATGATCTGAGCTGAAATCAAGAGTCAAATGCTCAACCAACTGTGCCAACCAGTGGTTACACCTTTTTAAGCTAAGCTGTAGGAATCTCTCAGCCATTCTTCACAACTATTTTTAAAGCCTGTGTCCTGGACGTTCATTAACATGGTAGCTCATGGAAGCTTCTTTAGTGTCTGTCTCTGGAAGATACTGAAATCATCGAAGAGATGCTTAGTGTGTAACCAAATTCCAGTGAAGAGCTTATAATGTGGTTCTACTATATTCTACTAAAGATAATTTTGTCAAATAGGATAATACAGTTTCTACCCCCATACTTAAGAATTTAAACTTCTCTGGGGCACCTGGGGGGCTCAGTCAGTTGAGTGTCTGACTCTTGGTTTTGGCTCAAGTCATAACCTCACAGTTTATGGGATGGACCCCCATGTTGGGGTCTGTGCTCACAGCACAGAGCCTACGTGGGATTCTCTCTCTCTCGCTCTTCTGCCCTTCCCCGGCTTGCATGCACATGTGCTCTCCCTTTCTATAAATAAATAAATAAATAAATAAATAAATAAATAAACTTTTTAAAAAGTTAAACTTTTCTGAGTTATAAACTTAATCCTAAAGAGTATTGTGGCATAGAACATATTTAGCCCTCTGAATTACCTAAAAATTTTACATCAAAATCCCTAGTCCTAGGATTTTTACTTTGCTGCCACCAGCATCCTTAGCTTCTACTGGCATTTCTAGTTCAGATACTAGATTAACAGAAGAGGACTGAGTAGGGGAATCAAGTGACATTAACTTGCATTTTTAACCCTAGTCTAAGTCCCTGGAAACTCCAACACCCTAGGTCAGATATTAATTTTTATCACCATCCCATACAGAGGCTACAAGTGCCTGCAACTAAGGTCCATGTCTGAGGACTCAACAAAGCACCATGCTTAGGAGTGCAGTGTTGGAATCAGATTGCTCCAATCCTGATTCATTGCTGACTAGCATTTCTGCATCCTGTCCCAGTTTCCTCTTCCGTAAAATGGGGCTAGTGAGAGTACCCACCTCATAGAGTTGTTGTGAAGTTAATATAAGCAGAGCATCTAGAATACAATAAGCTCTACATTCACTATTGTTATTATCTTGTAGTTTCATGAGCTGCAGCCAGTTTATTCAACACAGAACTCTACACTGAACAACCAAGATAGTGAGTAGATAAATGTTCAAATACACCAATATTTATTTGTTTGTTTCTTTTAAAATTTATTAATTTATTTTGAGAGTTAGCATGAACAGGGGAGAGGCAGAGAATGAGGGAGAGAGAGAATCCCAAGCAGGCTCCACTCTCAGTGCAGAGCCAACATGGGGCTCAGTCTCAGGGAGTGTGAGATTATGACCTGAGCTGAAATCAAGAGTCCGATACCTAACTGACTGAGCCACCCAGGTGCCCCCAAATACACCAATATTAAAGTCATCAAACAAATTTCAGTGTAATCTCTGAAAAGATAAAATCTTAGGTCTGAGGAGATCTAGTCTATTCAAGTCAGTGTTTCCCATCTTTTTAATTGAAATTTATGTTAGCAACTACATCTTTTTTTTTTTTTTTAATTTTTTTTTTCAACGGTTTTTAATTTATTTTTGGGACAGAGAGAGACATAGCATGAACGGGGGAGGGGCAGAGAGAGAGGGAGACACAGAATCGGAAACAGGCTCCAGGCTCCGAGCCATCAGCCCAGAGCCTGACGCGGGGCTCGAACTCACGGACCGTGAGATCGTGACCTGGCTGAAGTCGGACGCTTAACCGACTGCGCCACCCAGGCGCCCCACAACTACATCTTTTATCGTGACCCAATAATACATTTTTATTATCAAAGAGGGAAAAAATATCCCCAAACTAAGAAATGGGAAAACTGTGTGTTCCTGTGTCTTTGCTTATGTCATAAGAAAATCATTCAAGCAACCTATTTAAATCAGAATTTGTTAGCTGGTGCTCTCCTTGTAATCTCTGCCTGACAGCAGTCCATGTTTCCATGTTAATTGTCAGACACAACTGTTGATGGATAAAACCCTGTTACTCTAATTATCAGCCACATATGTAGTCATAACATTAACTTCACAGATCACTCTGTCTCAGATTGATATGGATGGTCATATTTCTATGACCTTGGAAAATGAATTTTTTACTTTCTTTCCCATTTTTTAAAACTAGCTGCTTAGGTAAACATTCTATTTCCCAAGTATGTAATCTTTCTGTATTCATATCCTCTCTGAATGGATATACTCTTATCACTTGGTTGTTTCTCTGGCCATCAAGTAAATGAATTCAGACATATGTTGCAGATCAATCAATCTGAAAAATTTATCTAACAACATCATGAAATGAAAATTTCAGAAAACATTTTCACTTACTGTATATAATACATTCTGATTTTTTTTCTTGTTTTAATTTCTTAAAAAAATACTACTAAGACCCACACAATATTGATTCCATGGTCTATTAGTATTCTTGGAACCACAGTTTGAAAACTGCTGTACTAAATTTCCCAAAAGAGACTACACAGATTTATTATTTTTAAATGTTTATGGAGAATATCTGGCAAGGATTTGACTCGGAAAGTATGGGAAAGAGAGTACTTTCAAAACATGAGAAATAGCTTTAAATGTTCCTGGGGAGTGATAAGTCAAAGTTTCTCTTTTTGTAGGAGTAGAAAGAGATACATAATTGACCAAGAGTTAGCAGCAGTTTGCCAGCCTAAGAATGCAGAATGAAGAGGCCAATGGGAGATGTGTGCTTGAAAGCAAAGAGAGGTAGGCCCAGGAGGCTGCACGATCTGACAGGGTCACAGGGGTCAAGGAGCAGCAGAAGCTACCAGAGGCACAGCTAGAGGGGACGGCACTCAAGAGCTGAAAAGTGCAAGAGTAGACCAACACAGGAGGCAGAAACCGAATGAAAATGCTGAACAGGCAAAACTATATGGCAACAGTTTTATGGGGAAAAGCCCGAGGCTCTTCTTAGAGAGAACAGCAATCAAAGGAATTCTATAGCGGAAGGCCCCTCTGCAAATGGCTGTAGTGACCAACTGTTCCATTTTTAAAAGCTTGACCCCTCATCAAGATTCTCCTAGAATGTGAATCACTGTTCTATCTCCAATTGTTCAGAGATTGATATTAAACTGCTTCTAAATACTTGCCCCCATCTGCTCCTGCTCCCCAATTAGCCCTAGTGCAAATGTCTCTCCGTGCATATGGACATTGATATGGATAAAGCAATGGATCAGAGTTAGGTAAAGATAAAAATAATAAACATTAAAACAAGAAGTGATATGTGTGACATAAATTTGTAAGGGGTATTTAGAGGCAAACTAAGTTTTTTTTTCTCCTATTTGCTATGCATTTTAATTCTGCTGGTAAGGCACAGTTTTCTCTCTTTTCTATATACAATGTTGGCAGCTACAGTATCTATTAGAAGATATTGTTGCTAATCTTTAAAAGGAGTTTTTAAATAATGTTTAACCAGTGTATGGCATGTATATTTGAAGTTAATAAACTTAAAAACATAATAATTTAAAAATAATTTCAGGGATGACCAGGTGGCTCATTCGGTTATGCGTCTGACTTCACCTCAGGTCATGATCTCGTGGTTCATGAGTTCAAGCCTGAGTCAGTCTCTGTGCTGACAGCTTGGAGCCTGGATCCTGCTTTGGATTCTGTGTCTCCTTCTCTCTCTGCCCCTCTCCTGCTCACATTCTCTCTCCCTCTCTCTCTCTCTCCCTCTTTCTCTCTCTCTCTCTCAAAAATAAACATTAAAAAAATTAAAAATAAAATAATTTCAGATAATAAATGACAACTACCATTTATTGAGGTTAAGCATTTATACAATTATCTCTAATTAAAGATGAGTACAACTATGATACAGAAAAGCTAATCAATCTACTGAAGATCACAAAATTATTAAGTGACAGAGCTGGGATTCCAACCTGGGTGGTTTGGCTCCAGAGTCTATGTTTTTATCCAGAGTCTATGGCTTACTCATGTAAGCCAAAGAAACAAAAAGAAAGCCATATCCAAGAAAATTTTGCAAAGTAAAAGAGAAAATTTCAAAAGCAGTTAGTGAAAGAAGTCAGTACTCTAAAGCAATAAAAGTTTGCCTCTCAACAACACTAGAAAGGAGGAAATGACATTTTCAATGCACTGAAATAAAATAATTTCCAATCTTAAATTATCTACTCCATGAAAATTTATTTCTCAAATAAGTATAAAGTAATATATCAGGCAAACAAAAATTAAGTGTTTGCCTCCAGAAGATCCTCACCAAAGGAAATTCCAAAAGTATATACTTCAACAGAAAGAAACGACCCTAGATGAAATGCCTAAAATGCAAGCTGGGGTGGGAAAAAAAGTGGTAAATATATGGCAAGTTCCAAAGGAAATAACTCTTGCATACAATAATTAAAAATAAAATTATTTTGGGTTAAAAAATGTATAGTAATATAAGTCATTACAGGAAAAATGATACTCGTTAACTTTAGACTTTGATAAGTATGTATGTTGTTCTGAAGGTAACCACTAAAAGCATTGGAAAAAATGTATAATTTCAAAACTCATAGAGGAAAAATGAATGATAAAATCATCCAGAAGGGAAAAGAGAAAAACAAAAGAGCTGAGACAAGCACAAATACAAAATAACAGGGTAGATTTGAAACCAAATATACATTTAATATACATTAAATATAAATGTATTAAATTCCCCAGTCAAAATACAATGTTATCAGACTATATATGAAAATATCCAAGTGCATGCCTTTGATAAAAACACAATTAAAACACAAGTACACAAAAGGGTTGAAAGCAAAAGTTTGGAAAATATATACTGTGAAAATAATAACCACAAGAAAGTCATTGTCCTTTAGTAATATCAGACAAAGCATACTTTATGAGGAAAAAAACATTATTACAAAAAGCCCATGAGTCATTTCAAAATGATAAAATGCTCAATTCACCAAGAAGATACAGCAGTTAATCTGATTGTACTAAGACCACAGTTTCAATTATAGAGAGCAAAATTTGACAGAACTACAAGGAAAGACTAAACAATGATGATCACTGGGAGAGACTTAAACACACTTCTTTTAATAACTGAATTTTTAAAATTAAAGGCAAACAAACAAGAATAGAGATTTGAACAAGACTAACCAAACCGACCTAGTGCACATATACATGAACTGCCTCAGCAACTGAGGACTGCACATTCCTTTTAAGAGCAATGGAATATTTACACAATAAATCCTTTCCTGGAGGAAAAAAAGCAGGTTTGAACAATATCAATCATACAGAGTATTTTTTATTACCACAGAACAACATAACCTAAGAATAAAAGCAAAAGATAATTTTCTGATATAATACATACAAGTTCCATATAGTTTGGAATATCAGAAACACATGTTGAAATGGCCCATGAAATGAGCCAAAGAATAAATCATAATGAAAACTTAAAAAAAAATTTTTAACCATATGATAATGATAATGATAATATGATATGATAAAACTTGTGAGGGGCGCCTGGGTGGCTCAGTTGGTTAAGCATCTGACTTTGGCCTAGGTCATGATCTTGCCATTCGTGAGTTCGAGCCCTGCGTTGGGCTCTGTACTGACAGCTCAGAGCCTGGAGCCTGCTTCAGATTCTGTGTCTCCCTCTCTCTCTCTGCCCCTCTCCCACTTGCTCTCTGACTTTATCTCTCAAAAATAAACATTATAAAAAAAAAACTTGTGGGGTGAAACCAAAGCAATGTTTAGAGAAACTCATAGTCTTAAAACACATACATTAGGAAAGAAAGGACTGAATATTAAGCCAGACATTTACCTCAAGAAGTCAAAAGTTAGAAAAAGAATATAACCCGCCACATACACACATACCAAAAACAAGGAGAAGAAAGATATGGTTACTGAAACAAAATTAACTTATGAGGGACCTCTGGTGACAATGATCAAGTAAAATACACAAACCACTACTGTAAGAAATGAAAAGACACACACTTCAATACAAATACATCAGGGAGATTAAAAGTATGAGAGAAATTTTAAATAAGATGAAAAAGTTTCTAGAAAAAGCAACTTAAACTTGACTCAAGAAGAAATAACCCCAATGTTCTATAAACAGGGATGATAGTCAAAATATTTAAAACTTGGTTTGACACAAGCACAAACCATTAGAACAATAGTGACCCAATCAGAACTGATGCCAACTATGGTATCCATAGAATAATATTACTAATTTTATATTTTCTCACAAAGAAACAAACCACTAGGACCAGATGGCTTTACTGATGAGTTCTTACCAAATATTTGAGGAGAAAAGTTTACTCCAAACTTACAGAAATGTCACCAGAGAATAGAAAAACATGATTATATTTATCAACTCACTTTATGAGTCTAAAAAAATCTTGTTACAAAAAATATCTGACAAAGACAGTATAAAAAGGAAAATTTGTAGCCCAATATTGCTCTTAAACAGTGGCAAAAATCCAACACGAAACATTAACAAACTGAATCCAGTAAAATTAATACAAGACCAATTTGAGTTTATCTTAGGAACACAAGATTGATTTAACATTTAAAAAATCAATTGGGGCACCTGGGTGGGTCAGTTAGTTGAACTTCCAACTCTTGATTTCAGCTCAGGTCATGATCTCAGTGTGTTGGGATTGAGCCCGGTGTCGGGCAATGTGCTGAGTGTGCAGCCTGTTTGAGATTCTCCCTCTCTCCCACTTTATCCCTCTCCCCTGCTCGCTTGCTCTCAAATAAATAAAATGGAAAAAAACTTTTTAAAAATCAATTAATATATTAAAAGAGAAAAATAATAAAATCATCTTTATAGATGCAGTAAAAGATTTATGATAAAAATTCTTAGCGAAGTGGGCAGTAGAAAAAAATTTCCTTAATGTGATAAGGAATGACTACAAAAAAAGTTAAACATCATATATTATGGTGACACACTTGAAAGTTTCCCTTGAAAATCAGGAAAAAGAAAATGATCAACTTGAATCAGACTTTCCTGATTTCTTATTTTCAGATCCATTCTACTAGACAATACAGATTCCATATTCCTGTATATTTTCATCTATATGACAAGAGGATGTTCTCTACTTTCAAGTTATAATGGTCAAGTTAAACTCTATATCTAAATATAAGAGTTAGTTTTGTGATTGTATTACATACCATAGGTTCTGTTTCCTTTGGGGGTCTTTCTAGAGGAGGAATGTACCATTGAAAGCAAAGTTCTTTGTTTAAATCTTGTATGTTCATATCTGATGACACATCTCCTGAAGATGGGCTGGCAGAGAGCTTTAATGATGAATCAGAGAATAGAGTACTGTCATGACATACCTGGGGAACAATCAAAAACAGTTTAATTGTCGGTAAAAAAAAAAATGCATTCAATATTTAAAACACTCATTCAAAACCCATTCAGTATTGGCTACGTTATAAAACTCTGGGAGTTGTCTTAGTTTGTTGTGGGTGTAGCCTTTAAAACTGCCCCTGAGTGGTGCCTGGCTGGCTCATTGGTAGAGGATGTGACTCTTGATCCCTGAGTTTTAAGTTCAAACCCCATATTGAGTGTAGAGATTACTTAAAAATAAAAAATGTTAAACAAACAAACAAACAAATAAATGCTGTCCTTAATTACCACAGAAAAGATTCTCCTACAGAAAAATATGCTTCAAAACCTATGGGACTCAACAAATGTCTTCCATTTTTGGTGAGTCTCCCCAGGGAAAGATCTAGAGAGGAAAATGTCAATACTATCATTTCAGTCTCAAGATCACCTTAGATTCTTAGAACATCTACTTTTCTCATCTATTCAGTGGTGAATAAACTGAGCGTGTGATTATAACTTAATATCTACTTTCCAATAGCATTTTCTTCTATAATACCATATGCAAAATAAGACAGTTTTTACCGCAAAATAACATCAATTGCTCTCATTCTCTCTTTACACGAATGTGGCTGATTTGTAAATTCAGTCTTGGTGAATCTGGGCCTACCTTCTTTGATGAAACTCCTGAAACGGGAGTTTTCAAGGAAGATGAATGTGGAGAACGCAATTGGCAATATCATAAATTATTTCATTTTTTTTTGGAAGTAGCGGAGTTGCTACTAAAAAAAATCATAGTCTAGCCAGAGAGATATTAGTGATAATAACACCTCAAATATAAAAAGGACCCTCTTTAATGGAGTGCAGACTATTTTCAAAATTAACTTTTTTCGCCCAAGGTGATAAGCATGGTAGCTGGGAAGCAATTATTCTACTTAACTTTCGACATCTAAAGTATCTTAAGGCTTGTTGACCAAGAGGAACATGTCAGTAGGCAGTAAGAAATGCCTGGTATTTCCATAAGGCTTTGTACTTCCCATTATTTATGAGCTTATTCAAGATATAAGACTGTCAATGAAAGTCTTCAAAATAAAATAAAAAGAGAAATAAAGACACTGACCTTTCAAGTTGTCTACTGATAAAAGAAAAAATATGTCATGACTGAAAGGTAATATTAAAGATGCAAACTTTTCAGAAATGTCTAGATAAGCCAGAATCCTCACCTATTGGCACTATGATACTAAAAGCATGACCAAAATGACCAATAAAGAAGACTGTTAAGTTTGAATAATCATTTAAAAGTGCTAAACTAACATTAATTCTGTCAGGCAGTTCACCAAAAAATTAGGTAAATAATTGTTTCAAAAAATAATTTCTCATATTTTTTTCATATCTGAGTACTCTTCAGAGGTACAACTATTTAATAGACAACTATTTTAGCAAAGAATTCATATTTAATAACTAAACAGAGAAAACCAATAAGCAATATTTACTGTTTCAATACATAGCATTTACCAACATGATGGTCTAAACTATAACAAAAGTCAATGTCAAAATAGGCATTTCATTTTCCATTATCTTTAAAAAAATAAAATCTAGTTGCTAATGGAATTAATTATATATGCTAACTGATGGACTATACACTGAATATTTTTGATATGTCTGATCTTTTCTTTGAAAGGAACGAAAGCCCTATCAGGAGTACTCTTGTTTGCCACAGTCCCGTAAACAACAAATCACTTTACTAGTCAAATATTTGACCTTACCACACAGTCTGAATGTGAATAACTTAGCATTGTGCATAATTTTAGTCATATTCTTTTTTCTTGGAATTTTTAATGTAATTTGTTTGGCACCTTTGTTTTGCCATCACAAAGTGTCAATAGACCTCACAACATGTAGACACGTACAACTGAGAAGCATGTCACCTAGCAATGATCACTCTGGAAAGATAGCTACTTTTTGGGGGGAGGAAAAGCGGGATTAAGTATCAAATTATGGGAAGAGTTTGATTGAAATAGCCTCCTGAGTGATTAAAAGCTCAAAAATGTTATTATAAAAATCAGCCAAGCTTGCAGTTTATTTTTTTTTAAATCCAAAGGCTCTATGCTCGTTAGCTGTCTACCCCAGTGAAACGAACACATGATTAGGTGGCTTGCACCTGTCAGGCAAGTGACAATGATCTCCAGAGCTGATTATTCTGGGAGAATGTTACACTAATTATATTAAAAAAAAAAAAAAAAAAGGAAAAGCAAACAGGGTACAACAATCTTTGATAACACTGCTGCCATTAGACATGTCACATGTACTTACAATGTATTCAAGGTTGTATGCTTGGAGCATCATGCTTAGGAAACGGGAACTTGTGGGCTGCCCTTACTGGTAAAGTACTCAAGTAGAGCCCCTTTCAGACAATATTTAAGAAGCCACACCTATTATTTTCCAGACTCTTACAAAATATTCACAAGAACACATTCACTAAAACTGTAGTTCTCAGCCTTCTCATTCTCTGCCTTCTATGCCAAAACACCGGAGGCATCTGGGACACATAGCAGTAATCCTCAAATGTAGTCACAGTTTACCGAGGGGTGAAGCAGGATCTGGTGTTCGATGGAAATGATTTCATCCCACTCCTGTTGCTTCCTTCCCTGCAGAGGGCCGGACATTAACAGTATGTTCCTGGCCTTTCTGCCTCCTGTCACTCTCCTCCCCTGGAGAGCTACTTGACTGGTGAATTTGGGAAAAAAGAAATTTTGGATATGCACAGTTATGCTGGTTCTTCTTGGGAGAGAATGGTTTATAGGGAGTGAATGTTCTCTGCTCCTTCATGCAACAGATTTTAAAGGGGTATGTGTCCACACAGATTTTAAGGGGCCTGTAATGACCAAATCAACCAACCAAACAAACAAATGTAGCTGGATTGGTAAAATCTGTCTACTTTCCTATTCACTATTAGGAAGGCCACTTACCAGTAAATATAAACCACATCCAACAATATCAACTTTATGACTCATAAGAGTAGGTATTTTTTAATCTCAAGCTCTTACTCTTTTATTTTTCAAGTGATTTATAATCTGGGAGGAAACAGGGGTGTTGAGTATTGGGCATGCCAATATCCCAGTATCTGGAAACTAATTTAAAAAATCCTCCCCTGGGGGTGCCTGGGTGGCTTAGTTGGTTAAGCATCTACCTCTTGGTTTCGGCTCAGGTCATATTCTCATGGTTTGTGGGTTTGAGCCCATATTGGGCTCCACTATGACAGTGCAGAGCCTGCCTAAGATTCTCTCTCCCTCTCTCTCTGCCCCTACCCCGTTCTCTCTCTCTCTCAGAATAAACTTAAAAAAATTATTATTGTCTACCCAATAACCTAGCTTTACTTTAGGTTCTCAATTTGGAAGAAATAACACTTTCAGGTCACTTCTCTGGGACAGACATATGGACATGTCTGGTATGGGCAAGTGTATAATCACAAAAATGGAAGCACTATATGGTGAAGTCCAAAGTCAAGATAATTGAAAATAAATGACTGATATTTTTTGTTTGGAAAGAATTCTATGCAAATGACTTACTTTATTCATTTCACAAATACATATTGGAAATTTACAATACACTGTGTCCACTTAAACTTTCTCACATGTGCTTCCTTCAGAAATATAACAGTGATTCCAAGAAGTTTTATAAAAATACATAATGTTTGAAAACAGTACCTTGACTGAGTTATATAAGGTTTTTTCTGAGAAAAATGTAGTTTCCACTCCTTGACATAGTTCTTTTGGAAGTTCATCAATACAAGAGGAAGAATACAGCTGTAAAAATCTTTTCAGGAAAAAATGCATTTCCTTTTGGCGCAATATCAGCCCAGAGTTGAAAAGGGATGTGAGAAGTGTATCATCTGGCAAAGAAATTCCAGATCCTGGCTTTGGAGATGCTTAGGGAAGAAAAATAATGTAGAGTCACATTAGATAACACAATAGTCTCAGTATTGTTGGTATTTGCTCATTAGCCACTATCCCTGGAAATCACATCACCTCAGCTAGTGGCTGCCAATGTAATTCCTCCACTTTTAAGCTTACATGCTAATGGGATTGCTTCTTGCCACAGGAATGAAAGAAAATCTCAGAAGGGTGTGAGGATATTGCTTGAAGTTCTAAGTCTTGACAATGCGAAAACATTCTATCTAGTTGTCTTCTTTGGGACTCACTTCAAAAACAGATCTTAAAGCAAGAATTGAGTTATGTGCAATTTATTTGACAAGTGATCTCAAGGAGCATAAGTGAAAGAACAAACAAAGTGTGATGGAGAAAAGAGCCAATGAGAGTAAGTTAATGAATGGGCTGCAGCTGTGGACAATGAGGGCTCAGTCCTGCTGAGGGCCTTCTGGAAAATAACATGTAGAATTGTCTGGGACTGGGAAGCTGGAACGGTTGCTACCATTCCCTACCTCATTAGTTGAAGGTTACTCCCTCCCAGATGTGCGGAATCCCCGGCACTCTGGGCTGTCCTGACAGTGGGCTGGGCGAGTCTCAGTAGGTTCAGAAAAAGCCCAGAGCAGAAAAGCAGTAAAACGTGGGTGCTTGATGTGGCAAGGGCCAGCAGGTGAATTCAGAGGTGAGCCGGGCTGATGTGGGGCAGGCGTTGCCAGGGTGTGCTGCACTGGCTCACTTCCGCATCCTTTGTCACCGAACTTCTCTTCCTCTTGCCGTCTGGTGATGCACTCCCCTGACACTTCCTGGGTGCTTTTCTATCCCACTGCTAGTCCCTGATAACTGTGCTTAGACACTCCGTGGCAGCCTATTTGCTCTGCTGGCTCCTCCATCCCTGGGCCCTGACATGGGTCAAACTGTCTTTTCCGCCTGTTTGCACTGATGAACAACACTAAATCACCAATGTCATTGCCACAGAGAAAACACAACATACATTGTCACAAACACAATAAGGACTGACGTGAAGTAGATTATAGCAGTTTTTCTGGATGCTCTTCTGACAGCATTAGATGATACAACAACAACAAAAAACTAAACAAAACAGTGCAATGAAGTTAAGTATCCTATCTAAAGCATGAATCTCTTCTCTTGTACATACTGAATACGGGAACATTCTCTCCTTAAAGCCAAAATTTTATCGTGTTCATTTTCTAAGCTGTCACATTACTATCACTCTGATTCTCGACTGTTTTGAGCCATGAGCCACACTGGCACTCTTGGGAAGCCCCTGGATGCCTCTTTATAATAACATTTTTAAATACATCAAATAAATAAAATACATAGAATGTCAAAGGAAGTCAGTTACATTGGAATACTATTCTGCCCAAAGATCTGTGTATCCCAGCTTAAGATCCGCTAAAATTTTCATCTTCTGATGAGAGTTCACTCAAAAAGATGTCAAAAGTACTTTATGATTCTAAGAAACAGGACTTGAACAAGAACTGGAAAGGAATGTGTTCTTTCTTAACACATCAAAAACCTACCTAGCAATTTGCTCATATTATTAATCCTTTGCAGATGAATATAGTAGCGCAGTAGAAGAATCCACGTAATATCCACTTTAGTCGGAGTCTTTTTTCTAGCATCTGTGTTGTCACACATGCCATCATTTTGATAAGAAAATGTACAGGCAGTCTGGAACACCACTTGGTAGTTATCTGCAAGTAAATAATAATAATAATAATGATAATAATAATAAGTGAAAAAAAAGTTTTAAGACAAATACTATGCTTTCCTTGAAAAATAACCATATGTAAAAAAAAAAAAGCAGAACTCATTAAGGAAAGATTGACACATGGGACTACATTCCCATTAAAAAACATTTTTGTATCATAAAAGACACCAAATGCAAAGTTACAAGACAAACCATTGACTGAGAAAAAATATTTATAACATGTATGAATTGTTTTTCTTGGGACACCTGAGTGGCTCAGTCAGTTAAGTGTCCCACTCTTGATTTTGGTTCAGGTCATGATATCATAGTTCATGAGATCGAGCCCTCTTTAGACTCTCAGCTGACAATGCAGAGCCTGCTTGGGATTCTTTTTTCTCTCTCCCTCTCTTGCTGCCCCTATGTGGCACGTGCATGCATGTACACGCGCACACACACACACACACACACACACACAGTTTCTCTCTCTCTCTCCCAAAATAAATAAACATTTTAAAAATGATCTGTTTTTTTCTCAAATATGTATAGCACCTTGCACCAATCAATTTAAAAAAAATCAAAGAGTCCAACAGAAAAATGGGCAAAGAATTTCAACAGTCAACTCCTAGAAAAGGAAACTCAAATAGCCAAAATTTTAACATCACTAAAAATCAGAAAAATGCAAATTAAAGTGAAATACCATTTCCCATCTCTCCCTCGGTAGTTGATAGATATTAAAATCTGAAATAATAAATATTGATAACGGTGTGAGGAAACCAGAATTCTTATATACTACTTGCGAGGGCAACTTCTTGGGAAAGCAGTTTGGCAGGATCTAGTACAACTGACAATGCGGATACTCATGTAAGTGTACGAGGACTCTTGTGTAAGACATTTATGACAACATTGTTGTAATATCAAAAAAATGGAAATTTGGAAAAATAAACAGAAGTCTATTCATTTGATGGCATGTAAAATGAATTAATTAGATTGATAAAGCAGAAAGTATCATGTAGTATCTCAGTTCAAGTTCCAGATGTACTTCTCACTACTGTGTGATTTGACCCTCTCTGTTCCTTAGGTCTCTCTGGGTTTTTGACTTCCTGGGTTTTAATCTTCTCATCTTTAAAATGGGCATGATAAGGGTGCTCCTGGATTGATCTTCACAATGTATACCAAGTTAACAAGCAGGTGATACATAGAGTATACTACCATGTGCATACATTTGAAAAAAACCCAATGAAATATTTTGTATTATTTATGTACACACACACACACACACACACACACACAGATACATATATTAGTATTTTATTAGGGTTGTGGTTGCCTCTGGGAAGGAAGGGAGGAAATATTAATAGAATTTTTTATGGTTAATGGTCTATGTATGTTTTCTTAAATAATAAGATGAACCCCCATGTACTTACCACCCAGTTTATCAAACAATATTCTCAGTACTTTTGAAGTACTATGTAAACCTTTCTCTAATCCCATTTCCTTCCTTCTTTCCTGCTTTCCTTCCTTCTTTTGTTTCTATCTCACATAAACTTTTTTGTTTGCAACCTTGTGTGCTAAGGTACACTTGCTAGTAACTTACTTTTAAAAAGTTCCCCAAAAGAGGGGTGCCTACCATTTGAGTCCTTATAAGGCCCTCATGCTTGACTGACTATCCAGCTAATTTTTCCTAAAATCTATAAAGGCTTTGTTCTACTGCTTTCTAGTATCTGTCATTGCTGGTGCAAAGCCCGATGCTAGTCAGATGTTTATTACTCTGTATTTGACCATCTTCCCTATTCTGTAATGTTTTTAATAAACTCCTCATTATTTGTGGTGATTTAAAATTTCATTTTGCATCTAGGCCTAGATCTTTTCATTCACACTGCTTTTGGAACATAGAACGCCTTTTTGGTGTGAACCCTCATCTCTCCTTTTGGTCTTGCAAAATATTCTTATATTTGATGAAATAAATATAAGAACATACTGATTCTCTCAACTTGCTCTCTTTCTGCCTTTCCCTCTCCCTTTCTCTCTCACTCCACATATTTGGGTGCTTGATTTACAACAGATGTGATGCAGCAATGTCATGAAGAAGGTTTGTCTCCTCAATACATGATTCCGGGTTAATTGTATATCATATGGAAAAAAAATTAATCTTGACTTTGGCCTCACACCATACACAAGAATAGATTCTAGGTGAATTACAGATCTATATGTGAAAAGTAAATTTAAAAAAAGATGGTTAAGATAGGAGGGTATCTTTATAATTTTTGCAAATAAAAAGATTTCTAAAACTGAACACATAAAGTAGAAACCGTAAAAGAAAACATTTATAAATTGGACAACATTAAAATTATGAACTTTGTATAATCAAAAGATACCACTAGCAGAATGAAAAGGCAAAACACAGGAGGGGTAAAAGATATTTGCAATACATATAATCTATAAAATGGTCATATCCAGAATCTCTCCATATTTCTAAAAAGAAAGACCGAAAACCCGCATGGAAACTGGGCATTATTCTTGAATAAGGAGTTCCCAAAAAGACTAAGCAAAAGCCAATACTATATATAATAGTGCCCTACAATTGTAGTCATCAGGGTAAACTTCAAATTCAAACCCCTTTGGGAAACTTCTTGGTAGTATTCACTAAAGTTGAAAAAATACAGATCTATTAACCAGCAATTCTACTCCTTGGTATATGCATAAAAATGTGTACAGGGATGCCTGGCTGGTTCAGTCAGTTAAGTGCCTGACTTTGGCTCTGGTCATGATCTCGCAGTTCATGAGTTTGAGCCCCGTATTGGGCTCTGTGCAGACAGCTCAGAGCCTGGAGCCTACGTTGGATTCTGTGTCTCCCTCTCTGTCTGCCTCCCCCCCGCTTGCACTTTGTCTCTCATTCTCTCTCTCAAAAATAAACAAACTAAATTAATTAATTAATTAATTAAGAAAAATTTTAAATGTGTGCTTTGTGCACAAAAATGTAATGTACAAGCATATTCATGGAAGCATTGTTCATGATAACCCCCAAATGTTTATCAACAGAATGGATAATGAATTGTTATTATGTCCATCAAGAATGAACTACACAAATATAGTGTTGAACGAAAGAAGACAGATACAGAAGAATATAGACTATATAATTTCACTTACACAAAATCAAAAGCTGCCAAAACTAATCCATCTGTTATAAATTAGAAAGCAGGAAGGTTAAGATGTGTTAACCTTACTGTGGTAATCATCCATAATGTGTACATATATAAATCATTACATGGTATACATTAAACTTACACAATGTTACATGTCAATTATATCTCAGTAAAGCTGGAAAAAAAGAGGGTTGGTAGGCAATGGTAGGGAGGATGATGTAGACTTCTGGATTATTGGATTTGTTCTATTTTTGACCCATGATGGCTGTATAGGTATTTCCTTTAGGATGGTGAATCAAGTTGTATCATCATGATTTGTGTCATTTTCCCTATTTATGTTATAATACAATAAAATAATTTTGTGGTGACTTCCAGCAAATGTGTCCTTATACTATTGGCATGTATCCTTCTCCTGGAAATCATCCCAAACAACACAAAACACAGGTAACAAAAACACAGATTCTATTTTCAGTAAATCGGGGAAGAGCTAAAACCCAAAAACACAAGTTGTATGGAATCATGCCCAAAGTAGCTGTCACCAAGTAGAGGATGCAATGGAGACAGAGGATAACACCGAGATATAAATCTCAGGAAGAAATAGCAATGCATGCTTCTTGATAGTGAGGTGCACATTTTTAAAACAGTATTACGGTGCCTGCTAAGTTGAGGCATCTTAAGACCCATGGTTCACAGTTTAAAGAAAAAGGAACAAAACTTTGAACGTGTATGTGGTAAGCTCTTTAAAAGTCAAAAAAATTCTTTGTTATAGCTTTTCAAACTACAAATGAAAAAATCAGTGAAGCATCATATAGAGTAGGTTATCATATTGTGCTGGCTACAGAAATGCACCCAAAGCCTACAGACTAGTAAGTTGCCACAGTTGAATACATGTCCTGAAGTCTAAGACCAAAACGTCCTGTTTGCAACAATCTCCACTGGTTGAAAAGTCAGTAAACAAATTCTAGCACTTTCCAATAATAAAATAACTTGTTGAATTAAAGATGTAGCTGCAGGGGCTCCTGGGTGACTCATTCAGTTAAGCATCTGACTCTTGATTTGGGCTGAGGTCATGAATTCATGGTCGTGAGACGGAGCCCTGCATCGGGCCCCATGCTGAGCATAGAGCCTGCTTAAGATTCTCTCTACCCCTTTGCTCCCCTCTCGTTCTCTCTCAAAATAAATAAACAAACAAACAAATAAATAAATAAAAATAGATGTAGCTGCAAACATGAAGACTCTATTAACAGCTCCTCTGCACAGTTGTACTTTTGCCTTGCACATGCTCAAATCTACAGACATTGTTGGACATGTAGTTTTGGTTCTATTTGACAGCATCGGCACCCACTGTTCAAAGATCTCCTTCTATGTGAATGATGAGCAGTAATGCAAGTGAAATGTGCCGTGTTGAATAGTCTTTCTGAATCCAGTGGTTTATCCTAGAATAACCGTGTTGATGTTTGCACAAAAGCAACAGTAAATAAAACGGCGGTGCCTTAGCACGAACCTAGGAAGGCAGTGACACCAAACATACTAGTAGTTCTTGCATTTTTCATTGCCATGCACTCATTGTAAAATGAACAAGTTAATTAAAGTGCCAGTTTCACTTAAGAATATCCCTGATAAAGCAGTAAAATTAATGTTATTAACTACTGACCCCGAGTACCCATCTTTTTCACATTCTGTGTGATAACATGGGAAACACACATCAAATATTTCTGCTTCATACTGAAGTGCAATGGCTGTCTTGAGGAAAAGCACTTCTGTGATTAAGTTGCAAACGAAATGCACTGCTCCACCCCCAACCCCTGCAGCCCACGCACTGAACAACTGAGGAGACAAACTGCTTTCAGACTTAAGTATGTGGCAAACGCTTTCTCACAAATAAAAGTAGTAGGTCTTCAAGGAAAACAACTGACAGTATTTGCTGCCAATGATAAAATTCAAAATTTTCAGTAAAAACAGAGAGTTTTGGAAAATTTGTATATGCCACCAGGGGCTTCCCAGTGCTTAGACTTTTCTGATACGAATGGCAGTGATATTTTAAAATTTTGATTTTTAAAAATTGTCCAGTGAATTGCACCAACATTTGGAAGTTCTACATAACCCAGGAGTCACTATTTTCCAAGTGTCTAATACACGATGTAACAAAATCATACCTGAGTAAAAGATCCATTCAAACTGAAAGACTAATGTGTTTTAATGTAACAGGTACAAAAAGTTCAGTGATACTGCTTCAGAGTCTACATCGGAACTAACCTTTAAGAAACTACCACTTACCCAGGGTTGGTTTGGGACCAAAGAAGAATATCCACAATTATCTGAAAAGGCTCCTAAAATAATCCTCCATTTTCTGTCTACATATCTGTGTGAGGCTAGATTTTCTTCACGTATTTCAACCAAAATATTATCCTATAACAGACTGACTGCAGAAGTAGGTATAAGAGTCTAGCTATCTTTTATTATGCCAGACACTAAAGAGATTTTTAGTGTTCTTTATGCTAACTTGCAATGGATTTATTACTGTTCTTTTAAAATTAATCAATATGATGGGTATTGAAGAGGGCATCTTTTGGGATGAGCACTGGGTGTTGTATGGAAACCAATTTGACAATAAATTTCATATATTAAAAAAATAAAAATAGAAAAATAATCAATAAACTTTAATTTTTCAGTCTTTTTTTTTTGTTCATATAACACAAAGATTTTTATTTCTATAGTATAGATTCCCAAATTGAGATTAGTGGGTCAAAGGTGGTGTTTACAATTTTAACAGCTTTTGCCTGATTAATTCCCAAAAGGGGTTGTTACATATTACTAATTACTACATAAAGATTATATATCCCTGTCAGTCTTAATTTCTAATGTAACTTTATTTCTTCTATAATAATAGATTTGCCTAATTGTTATATAATGTAATTTGAAGGAAATTTGAAGTAAATTACATTTTTCTCCAAAATTATATATTTTACAAAGTTTTTCAAATTTATTTGCTTAGAGCTAAACAAAAAAACTCTAATAATTTAATTTCTCCATATCTGTGATTACTTTTGTCTTATCATTTATCATTTGTGGGGTTCTTTTTTTACTGTAATTTTCCTAAATAACTTTGCTAATAGTTTATTGTTTTTTTTTCCTGAAATTACAACTTTATTTTATTGTTTTTTTCCTAATTTATTACATACATCTTGTAAAATGATACAAAATAATGCCAAAGTTACCTTTCATGTCAATTAGTTAAAATTGTTTAGCCAGTTGCCTATTGCTAAAAAAAACCAACTATCAAGTTTTAAAACAAAGAAAACCCAATTCTGTGTTCTATTTAAGAGGCATATTTAAAATAAGATTATTGAGAAAGGTTGAAAATAAAGAATGGGCAAATGTGTCCTAGAAAAATGTAAACAAACAAACAAAAGGAATATTTGTGAACCTACTATCAGATAAGCTAGCATTCTGGCCAAAAAGCACCAAGTGCAACAAAAGTGGAGCCTTTATAATGTTACAGGGTCTAATTCACAATAAAGATATGAGGTAGCTCAGTCTAATCCACAATAAAGGTAGCTCAGTCAGTTAGGCATCCAATTCTTGGTTTCTGCTCAGGTCACAATCTTGAAGTTTGTGAGTTCAAGCCCCGTATCAGGCTGTGTGCTAACAGTGCAGAGCCTGCTTGGGATTCTCTCTCTCCCTCGCTCTCTGTTCCTCCCCTGCTTGTGTTCTCACTCTCAAAAGAAATAAATAAACTTTATATATATATAATTTAAATAGAATATTCATACTTTAAGTCACAGTTGCAACAATTAAAAAAAATACTATAGCTATAAGACAAGAGATAAAATGATAGTAATAGTAGGAGACTTCTATTCACCTTTTCCAGGGGTTGTCAAACTATAGTTCATGGGCCAAATCAGGCCTATCCATGTTAATGTATGGCCCATGAGCTAAGAATGGTTTTCATACTTTTAAGTGGCTGAAAAAAAGCAGAAGAAGAATATTTTGTGACATGTCAAAGTTTTATGAAATTCAAACATCAGTGTCCATAACTAAGTGTCAGGGGAACACAGCCACGTCCATTCGTTTACATCCTGCCTGTGGTGCCTTTCACATCACGGTAGCAGAGCTGACTGCTTGCAACAGAGACGACAAAGCCTAAAATATTTACTATCAGTCCCTTTACAGAAAACGTGTACTGACCCAGACTTTGTTTACGAAAAATCAAGTGGAAAAAACAATTGGAAGATAATAAAGTAATAGAGAGTCATCAATAGCCTCCATACACAAAAACAACAATCAGTAGAAATTCAATGAAAAAATTTTACAGTGCCAATAAAAAGTTTAACTATTTAGAAATAAACCTAACAAGAAACATACAAGATCTATTGGAAGAAAATGTTAAAGTACTCCTAAGGGACTAAAAAACAAAAAGACTTGAAGTAAAAAATATAGGACATGTAATATTCTTGGTTAAGATGACTCGATAACATAGAAATGTAAGTTATTCCTAAGTTAATACCTAAATGTAATGCAGCTCATAAAAACACAAGAGAACTTTTTTAACTAGGCAAGCTGCTTCCAAAGTTAAAAAAATAAAAGTCATAAAAGACAAACAATTTCGATAAGAAAGATTAGTGAGTGGAGACTCATCCTAATAGATATTAAATATAAGGCTATGATAATTAAAACAGTGTGGTGTTGAAGCCTGAATAGAACAGAGCAACAGGAAATGAATAAAAAGTACAGAAATAAGGCAGCCATCTGGAAAAACTAAATGTGTATCCATTTGTCATTTTTTACATATTCCAAATAGGTTTCCATAAATTATTAAAAGTCTGTGGGAGAACACACTTATAGTCTTAGAGTAGGGACTAGATCTTTCTGATATAAATCCAGAAGTTATCAAAGAAAAGATTAATAATGTAGCCCGGGTGGCCCAGTCGGTTGAGGATCTGACTTCGGCTCAGGTCATGATCTCGCAGTTCACGTTAGGGCCCCACATCAGGTTCTGTGCTGACAGCGCGGAGCCTGGAGCCTGCTTCAGGTTCTGTGTCTCCCTCTCTGCCCCTCCTCACTCCTACTCAGTCTGTCTGTCTATCTCTCTTTCAAAAATAAATAAAAACATTTAAAAAATTTTTTAAAGATTAATAATTTATACTATTTTGAAATAGAACATTTCTTTATGGTATAGAACCACCACCAAAAAAAATTGGATAATTGGAATTCCAATTCCAATTGATAATTGGAAAATATATATTTGCAAATTAAAGGATTGATTTCTATAAAAGGCAGGGGGAAGAGCTTTTACAGGTACTTAAAGAAATGAAAAAAAAAAAAAACAACACCTCAAGAAAAACTGACAAAGATTATGGGCAGAGAGTTCACACAAAAGACGATTAAGCTTAGTCCTAGCAAGAGATGTGTAAATTAAAATGAAATCGTCTTAAAATTATACATGTGTCTGTTTGTGTGTGTATTCATAGATAAAGTGTACATGTGTGTGTACCTGTGTGTATTCATAGATATACATATATATCATATATATGTAAACTTTTGTACATAGGCTAGTATAGCTATTGGGTCAACAGACACATCGTATCTATTGGGTCAATAGATACACTATATCTATTGGGTCAATAGATACATATATAAGGCACACATATATACATACATACAAGGTTACCTATAGTAGAGTTGTATGTAATAGCAAAAGAGTAGAAACAACCTAAAAAAAATCTATCAAAAGGAGACTAATTTAACTATAATGCAATTTATAGAGGGTTATTATGCAACGATAAAAAGACACCGTATGGATTTGAAAAATTTGCCAATAAATACACTTATATTAAGTGGAAGGAAAAAAGAGCAAGGAAAGTAATTGTGTGCACTAATATTTATGCTATTAATTGTATTGGTTTAGGGAAAAACATATCAATGTATTGGTGTGTGCAGCCATATTGGTTCATGCAACATCCATCCTAATCCCTGAATGTGCCTGCCTATATTGAAGTTACAAAGATAAAAATCACGGTTGCGAGATTTCCTTGCAGCAAGGGCCCTGCATGGGACTTAGGTGTCATGAATTCCACGCATTCACGTAGAAGTTGAAATTGGCACTGTGCTAGGTGGTGCAGGAGACAGGATTCGAGGCACCTCTCTTGCTGGTGTGGGTTCTGGCAGAGGCCACGTGGCTCTTGAGGCTGCAGCCAGAGCAAAGCCTCCTTCCTTTGCAGGCAGATTCCTGATTCTATAGCTGCCTTTACGCTCTGGTCTGAATGTTTGTGTCTCCTCCCAAATATGTTGAAATGCTAATCCCCAGTATGATATTAGAAGGTGAGGCCTTTGGGAGGTGCTGAGCTCATGACATTAGAGCCCTCCTGAATGGGATGAGTACTGAGAGGCTCCAGAGAGATCCCTAGCCCCTTCTATCACATGAGAAGGCACCATCTACATACCAGAAAGCGGGCCCTCACTAGCTACGGAACCTGATCTTGGACTTCCAGCTCCCACACCTGTGAGAAGTACATTTCTGTTGTTTATAAGCTAGCCAGTCTGTGGTATTTTGTTATAGCGGTGTTAACAGACTAAGACACTTATTTACAACAAAACAAAAACCTCCAGTTCCCTTGGTGGCCTAGCTTTGTGTCGCTTAGTCAGGATGTTCAGCCTAGAATTTGTTTCTTCGGTCCTCGCAGGGATTTTGGAAGTCTTAATAAATCTCCTTCCGCTTAAATAAATTGGAGTGGATTCTGTCCTCTCCAGTGGCACCTCAGCAGTTTGCATAAGCATGTATACCTCTGGTACAGAACCTAGAAAACTGATTGTGGTAGCAGAATAAAGGTTCCCAAAAGATGTCTGTGTACTCATCCCCAGAACCTCTGAATATGTTAGGTTACAGGGCAAAGGAGAAATATGGCTGCAGATAGAATTAAGATTGCTTATCAGCTGACCTTCAGAGGGGGAGTTTTCCTAGGTCATCCATGTAGTCCCAGTCTAATCCTAGACGCCCTTATATGTAGAAAAGGGAAACAAGAGAGAGAGACAGAGTATGTCAGAGTCAGAGAGGTTGGAAGATGTAGGGAGGGGCCACAAGCCCCTGGAAAACACAAGGAAAGAGATTCTCACCTAACGCCTCCCCTAAAGTACTCTGCTGACACCTTAATTTTGTTAGCCCAGTGAGACCCATTTTAGACTTCTGACCTCCTGAACTGGAAGACAGACCTTGTGTTGTGTTAAACCATAAATTGTGGTTGTTGGTTAGAGCAGGAATACAATGACAACATCAATTGTCTCTAGGGACAAGGCAGTCATTTGTAGAGAAGACAGAAGGGAGACTTTTCTCTCCATGCCCTTTGAGGTCTTTTGAGTTTTGATTCTTTTTTTTTTTTTAACGTTTTTATTTATTTTTGAGACAGAAAGAGACAGAGCATGAAGGGGGGAGGGGCAGAGAGAGAAGGAGACACAGAATCGGAAGCAGGCTCCAGGCCCTGAGCCATCAGCCCAGAGCCCGAAGCGGGGCTCGAACTCACGGACCGCGAGATCGTGACCTGAGCTGAAGTCGGACGCTTAACCGACTACGCCACCCAGGCGCCCCTTGAGTTTTGATTCTTGAGAACAAATCACCTATGTAAAAAATTGAACTAAACTAAAAGAGCCTCTGTACATATTTGAGCAATGTCGTCTGGTCTTTAATGTCACAGGAGAAAATTAAGGCCAGTTCAACTCTTCTTTCTTTACAGAAAGTCCACTTTTCCTGACTGAATGTTCACAATTACTTTCTTTGTCTTTATAATCCAAAAGTGATGTCAGAATTTTTCCAGGTGTAACCTGCAATATACATTTATTTTCAGAAGAACTTTTGTAAGAGGTGGATCCCTTTGCAACGGTTTCTCTCCAGCCTCAGCCAGAGCTGCATGGGTTTCACTGGTTCTGGGCAAGTATTTATGCTCATTTCCCTGCAACTTTCAGGTGGTGAGAATTCCAACCTTACAATCTCAGGTGGGGTTCTGACTTCTCCCAAGTGACTCATTTTTGGCCCTGACCGGGCAATTTGGCACGTTTCTCTGCATCTACTCAAGCCGGTGGGCAATGTGTTTCTAGTCCTCAATTTGACAAGCCCACTCTGAAGCTTAATTCTAAGCAGTTAGCAGGGTTCTGACCTTCCCTACCCACAGGGCCCTCCTTCCAGACCCCCTCTTTGTCCTGGCATCCAAGTCCCAGCCCTAGCAGTGCCCTCGCCAATGGCGTCCTCACCTTCAGCTCTTGCTTAGAATCACTCAATTTACTTTGGTAACTTGAGATTTCCCTTTCCAGACTTCATGCTCAGCTATGAGTTAAAACAATTTCAGTTCTGTTTTATCCAACCTTGTGTTACATGTTTGGAATGGGGAGGGAAAAAAACATCTTTCATGTCAGCTCAATCCGAAAGGGTGATGCATTCATTCTGCACTTTGATTTCCTGGTAATACTTTCTTATCACACCCAACACAGTGATCAAGGGCACAGCTTTTAGAACCGGATAGATCAGGATTTGCATCAGCAGTAGAAAATTATCCTGGTTACATAACCTCTCTGAGGACCTTTCTTCGTTTAATATATATGACACTGCCATGGGATTTTCGCCAAGGACAGATGAAATCACATAAAGCACTAGCGTATGGCATCAGGACACACTGGTCCCACTGTTATCTAGCATTCGCTGCATATGGCTTTCTGTTCTTGTGTCAGTCTTTGACCGGGCCCTGCTGAAGGTTTTAAAGGATCTTGTTACATTTCTTTTGGCTCCCTGAAGTGTCAGTCTTCCTCTGAGTCTTCAAGAGAGCATTTCATTGTGCTTGCCTGGCAATGTTTCCTTACGGGTGCCTTCTGTTGCTTCCTATTTTTCATTGTTGACTCTGTCTAGAATAAAGAATGTCTTCACACCTAGAGTCTGATAATAGAGGGTGGAGAATATGTGCTCTGCTCCTGGTCATGAGACGGTTCCTTCTCAGATTTAAGTGATCAAAGTATAGAGCTCTGAATGACATTTCTAGAAGCTTGCAGGTGTTGGACCAGGACAGCTCTGCTTCACTGAGGATGGTTCTCATCATGCTCCAATTGTCTCAACTGCTAATACTATGAACTGATACATAGCAGGTACACACACGCATGTGCACACACACACACACATCACTGCTATTAGCATAAATGATTTTTCTCCATTCTAATCTGTAAGTAGTGTAATACTTTGGGATTTGAGGATGTAATGTGTTTCCCTAGGTCCCCACCTATGGAGTATTGTGTCTCAGAGGAATACAAGAAATCAAGATACTAGCAGAGGAATGGCATCTCAGTTTTTAGTTGGTATTGACCCCATGTTTCTGGACCAGGCCCAAGGCAGTAAGGAAAGAACAAATCCTATTTTTTCAGGCTGAAAGCTTTTCTCTGTTTCAACAGGCAGAGCCTATATTAAAGGTCAGCTGTGATCCTAAGTCTTCGTTCACAGTTCTCTTTGTGTGTTCTGACAATAGGTTCACCGCCATTAGTTTTCGCAAGACAAACATTTATATTTTCTATAGACCAAGTGCATTTGGTTGTGAGAAGCTGCATCCAGGACCACTAGCCCTAAATTGTACTTTTAATTCAAACTGTCTTACAGAATTTAACAATTTTTATCCCAGCTGAAATTTTTCCTAAAGCCACAAGAAAATCAAGACAAAAAAAGATAAGTATATTTAAATACAACTAGGCCCAAAGTAGGCATCTAATAAATGTGTGTGTGTGTGTGTGTGTGTGTGTTTGCGTTGAAACTAAATATGATCTTATATTGCCAGTATCATCATCTCAGGGTCTCTATTCCTATAAGACAATGTAAAGAAAACCTCTATAAATTGGATCAGCTGAATCACTCTGGTATCTTCTTATTCTGCAGACGTCATACAGTAGCTCTCTGGTACACAAGCTGACCTATTATGGTTCACATACACATGAATAGTCTATTCTGTCATCATGCTTCTCTGATTGCCAATTGCTCTGTTGAGAAAATGTGTTTTTTTATACCTGCCCCACAATATACTTGTTCCAGAAAAAAAAAATGTTTCCAATTAACTAATATGCCCATCCTGTCTGTCGTCCAGCTTCAGCCTAATTTGCTTCCATTAATATGGACCTCTTAAGAGACATATCTATATAATTCCAAAGTGTATCTCTGTTCTGACTGTCAATGACTGGAACCTCATGGAAGGAAAGACTCACTTTCTTGGTTTTCTATGACTCCTCCTTCCTTTTGGACACAAATATCTGGTGCAGTGTTCCACACACAAAAACCATGACTATTGGTCACCACCTTGAGTACACATCAATGCTAGCAAAGGTGAGATTACTGAGGATGTTTTCTCCTGGATGCTAATTTATGCTAATGCAAGGAAAATCAAACAAGTTTTATTTGTTGCTGTTGCCCATTAGCAATTCATTATAATATAAACTTCCTTGCCGTCTGGGTATTTGTAGCAGTCAGGAGGGGATTCAGTACCTCCTTCCAACCCAAATACTGAAGTGAGGGAAATCATCAGCATGAATTAATTATCAGTCTGCTAGGAAAATACTGGAGGGCAAAACTATTACCCTTAAGGCAAGGCAAAATGCAAAATAGATAAGACTTCAAAATTTAGTCATTTCAAATTACTATTTTTGTAAAACAGTAAAAGGGTGCTAATGGTACAAAACAGAAACTGAAAATTGGAATATACTATGAAAATCACTCAGAAGGGCAAAGAAATCACACATTCTAGCAGTAAGCACAGCTAAGATGAAGACCACCTGCTCAACTGATCAACTCAGATCATTTGGATCCGGGATGCGGCTCCTCACTGCATGTGCCCATGGGTGACATCATTAACGGATCACTGCAACACCTTTTCCTGTATTTCCATACAGGGGTTCAGAATTCCTCTCAGGTAGCTGCCAGCCACAGACTGGACTTGTCACGTAAGATAGTCTGGATTATCATTCGGCAAACATTCGTGCCCCTCTCCCTTCCTCGCCTGGCACAGTGGATTCCCCTTCCTCACTGATGTTGGACTTGGCCATATGATTTGCCATGGCCAGTGAGATGCGGTGTGAAGAGAGACCTTGAGTGTACTTCTGTGATAGAGCTTGGCCCCTTTGCTCTGCTGTACACCGTGAGAAGAGCATGCTCCAAACAGCCACTGCCTCCTCAGCCTGGGCTTCATAACAAATGTACATGGACCAGACCAAGTCAAAGGATGAATTCTCATTGCCACTAAGTTCTAGGGTTGTTTGATACACAGCATAATTTTGGTAATAACTGCTTAATACAGCATTTTAGATGAAACCGATGAAACAAAATCCCACCAGACATCAAAGCAATAAAATAGGAAAACCACAACTTGGCATAAAAAGTTTATCTAATGGTTTAACCTCAGGCAATACATTTTTGGGTTGGAAAGGAAGAAAGCCAAGGAAAGGGATGGTTTTAGACACTAATCCTTTGGCTAAAGTTGACTTAACACTTCAGCAGAGTAAGCTGCTGCCTACAGATGTGTTTTCAGTGGCTTTAGGAAGAACACTCCTACCCCCACCAGGTTAAAGTAGCCCTCTTCACCCCATTTGGCTCAATGCTCACCTAGTGCCAAGGAAAATTAGTTATTGTTGTTACTGAAATGTCAGCCTGGAAGTAAGACTCCAGCACCTTATGCCTTTGAACCATCCAAGTGTTCAGCATACAAGAAGCACTCAATCTCAATAACTATTTTTCAAATGAATGAATGGACAAACACATAAATGAATCTTAAATATATTACTGCTGATCTGACTTAGAGGTTTATATGACAGTTTGCTAGCTAACAAAGGAGCCGTAAAATAGAAAAAACAAATAATAGTGAGATCAAGTTTAAATTCTAACCTCTCATTCATTAATTCATTCAACAATTACGAGGGGCGCCTGGGTGGTTCAGTCAGTTAAGCCTCCAATTTCAGCTCAGGTCATGATACCACAGTTCATGGGTTCTAGCCCCACATTGGGCTCTGTGCTGACAGCTCAGAGCCTGCAGCCTGCTTCAGATTCTGTGTCTCCCTCTCTCTCTGCCTCTCTCCCACTTGTGCCCTCTCTCTCTCTCTCTCTCAAAAATAAACAAACAAAAAAATGAAAAAAAAATAAACAATTACAAATGCCTGTCATGTGCAAGTAATGTGTGATTTTCTGCAGTTAGGGCAGCAAATCAAATAAAGTCCCTATCCTCAGGAAGCTGATGATAGCTTAATGAGAGAAAGAGTTCAAACATGTATACCCATGTGCACATGTGCACACCCATACATGCACACGTACACACACAAATATAAAATAACTAAGAAAAAGAACAGAGAACTACATGAGAGTATGAGGGTGAGCACACATTTTAGGGGATCAGGAAAGGATCCACAAGTAAATATTTCCAAAAAGCCTCATTTGACATGTGTGAACTGGAAAATAGACAGAAGGAAATACCATTTTTCACAGAGTCCTGCATCTGAAATGCAACAGCTGATTGAGTAACACAGACGTACATACAATGAAGTGATGCCCCTTTGTTTTGGCAGCTGGGCTGCAGAGCCCCTGTCTTTCTGAGGTTCCTCCTGCCATGATACTCTCTAAGCTAAAACCCAACAAATCACCATGATTAAACCTTTGCAACTTGATTATGCATTACATGTATCAGGTTTTTATAAAATGCCTAGACATTTCAAACATACCAAGCAAATAATCTGTATATGAAGACAAAAGATCCACAGTGGCAAATTCGGGGATATTTGGTAAGGCCCCTTGGCTGACTTTATCAGTTCTGGCATTCTTCTTTCCAATAAGTAGGTTAACTGCTAGCACAGCTTCACTGACCTAAAATTAATGCAGAATTAGAATTCATAAATGTAAGCTTTCCGATTCATAGATTATCCATTAGGCCCATAGTGTGAAAAAGTGAATTCATAAAATCATATTCAATATCCATTGGAAGAAAAAATAAAGACAATCTGGAAAACAACATGTGATGCCCAACATGTAGTATATATCATTGTCAAACAAATCATTATTGTTGACAATTTAATTAATGCATGAGTCACTTTAAATAGGCTATCTCACCTAGCTCTGAAAGATATTTGCCAAAATGTCAAAATGTGCACATATGTATCTGCCAATACTTTCATTAAAGAAAAGCCAAAACAAACAAAGACAGGTCTGCCTAATAAAGATTAAAAACACAACATACTTAAGGAGCATTCCTAATCTTCCCAAAGAAAGATCATCGGCATAAATCCTAAAGAATGTGAATTTTCCTTTCTCTTGTCTAGATACATTATGCTGTCTTAACAACTAGTAGGTAGAGGATACAGACAGGCCAGTTAAAAGGAAGCTTAAATAAAAATCACACCAACCTGGGCAGCAGCTCTTATCACAGTCCAGGCCAGTGAACTGTACATTTCAAATCGATTTACTGTTGGTTCTTTAATAGAACTATGCCTTCTGGTAGGAGTCTAAAAAATATAGCACATATGTTATAATAAAGATAGATAAAGATACCATGAAGTTGCATGATAAATTTTCTCATCCTCTGAAAATGACATTTCAGTGGAACACTATATAGCCATTAAGAATAATAATGTAGGGGCGCCTGGGTGGCTTGGTCGGTTAAGCGTCCGACTTCGGCTCAGGTCATGATCTCACTGTCCGTGAGTTCGAGCCCCGCGTCGGGCTCTGGGCTGACAGCTCAGAGCCTGGAGCCTGTTTCAGATTCTGTGTCTCCCTCTCTCTCTGCCCCTCCCCTGTTCATGCTCTGTCTCTCTCTGTCTCAAAAATAAATAAAAACGTTAAAAAAAAAAAAAGAATAATAATGTAAAAATAAAGAATAATAATGTATGTATTAGATGTATTGACATGAAAAGATGTTCAAATATATTAGAGACAGAAAAGTAGAGGTTACAAAATAGTATGCAAAGTACGATCCTATTTTTAAAAAGATATGTACACACATATATTCCCTGTATACACAAGCAAAGAAAATTATTAACAGTGGTTATTATGGCTCTTAAGGGTGCTTATTTTTCTCATCTTTTCTAATTTTTTATACTGAGCTTGGATTTGAATAACAATAAAATAAACACAAATGGCATTTTAAGGAAAGTATTTACTTAAAATGGTATTTGCCATTTTAATAGATGATTTATAAGTTGAATACTTGTGTGAGAATGTCAGAAATAAGAATATTACTTAAAGGTTTCTGATAGGTATTCGCTATCACTTTTCTAACTAGGGAACTATTAAAGGATGATGTAATCATAAAGTTCCATAGAATAGCAAAAATAGCAATGAATGAAGATATTTTTTTACCGTGTGTGTGTGTTCAATTTTTTAAATAAGAAAGTCAATGCTACAAAAATTAACAGAAAGAAGCTCCAATGGCAATGTAATATCTGCCTGTTTTACATTTTTAAAGATAGCTAAAATAAGTATTAATAGTTAATTCTTAATATTTAACTAATATGGATAAAACTGTTCAATTAGACTGCTTGGTTCTAATTTTTTGATGCTCATATTTTGGCCAATTCCTTGATCTTCAACAAGACTGCAGAATAAAACAAACAATAACAAAGATATCTTTGTTTTACTTCTGGCTACAGGACTCCCAAGGAAAAAGAAAGTCAGTGAATAGTGTTGATGCCAGAGCAGGAAACACAACGTGTAAATGTGGCCTAGCCTAGATCAAGTGCTAAGATTGGCTGGAGGTAGATGATACCTGGAGAAGCGACCTATGGATAATCTAAGCAATACAGCCCTCTCCCAAAATATGAGAACCCTAGTCATTAGCTGTAATGAAGCCACTTAGGCTTTGGGGTAGCCCTTGTGGCTTACTGGCTCTGTAAGTTTGGGCAATTTACCTATTTAAATTCTGGAAAGAATACTAATAGGCATTAAATGAAGAATACATAATAACATTAAATAACTATAATGTAAGAACAATGCTGAGCATGGAGCCTACTTAAGATTCTTCCTTTCTCCCTCCCTCCCTCACTCTCTCTCTCTCTCTCCCTCTGCTCCTCTCCCCTGCTCAGTCTCTCTCTCTAAAACAAAATAATAATAATCATAATAATAATTAATTAATTAAAAATTAAAAGTTACTGGCCTCATATATCTCCAAAGCACCCACATCCTGCCCACAGGATCTCCCTCAGTCTAGATCCCTGGAATTCAAATGTGGCCCACAGACCAGCAGAAATGCCAAATCTCAGACCCCATCCTTGACTTACTGAATCAGACTCTGCATTTTCACAGGATCCCCAGAGATGCTTCTGCCCCTTGGTTTGGAAGCACCACTCTAGAAGTGCATGCCCCTGCAACTATTTGCATGGTCCCCTTCTCATCCAGTAAATCCCACCTCTTGCCACTGCATCATTCACAATCCCACCAACCCAAGTTCTTTCCTAATCTCCAATTTTACTACCTAAACCAACCCCCCTTCCTTCTCTTCTTTCTCTCCCTTTCTTTCCACCCCCCACCCCCACCCAACCTTCCTTCCTCTTACTTTTTTCCTTTACTGGTTTATTGTCTCTCTCCCTCTACTGAAAACTAGTTCCATGAGAACAAGGACTAAGTTTGTCTTAATCACTGCTTAATAACTTTCCAGAATACTGTCTGGGTCAGAGTGAATGTTCAATAGGTATGTGATGAATAAATGAGTGACTCTATCAAAAAGTGATCTGTTAGCAGGCCGTATCAGTAATGAACATCTTACTTGTCCATCTGTTTAACCAATATACCATTTCCTACAATTTCCTGATTAATACTAATACCTTAGAGTATTTACATACACCTACATTTCATGTATTACATTTTAACAGGCAAAACTGTCCACAGGAACTCTTATTTGCAGAGCCTTATATACAACAGGCACATGAAAAGATGCTCCACATCACTCCTCATCAGGGAAATACAAATCAAAACCACACTGAGATACCACCTCACGCCAGTCAGAGTGGCTAAAATGAACAAATCAGGAGACTATAGATTCTGGCGAGGATGTGGAGAAACGGAAACCCTCTTGTACTGTTGGTGGGAATGCAAACTGGTGCAGCCACTCTGGAAAACAGTGTGGAAGTTCCTCAAAAAAGTTAAAAATAGATCTACCCTATGACCCAGCAATAGCACTGCTAGGAATTTTCCCAAGGGATACAGGAGTGCTGATGCATAGGGGCACTTGTACCCCAATGTTTATAGCAGCACTCTCAACAACAGCCAAATTATGGAAAGAGCCTAAATGTCCATCAACTGATGAATGGATAAAGAAATTGTGGTTTATACACACAATGGAATACTACTTGGCAATGAGAAAGAATGAAATATGGCCTTCTGTAGCAATGTGGATAGAACTGGAGAGTGTCATGCTAAGTGAAATAAGCCATACAGAGAAAGACAGATACTATATGTTTTCACTCTTATGTGGATCCTGAGAAACTTAACAGAAGACCATGGGGGAGGGGAGGAAAAAAAAAGTTAGAGAGTGAGAGAGCCAAACCATAAGAGACTCTTAAAAACTGAGAATAAACTGAGGGTTGATGGGAGTGGGAGGGAGAGGAGGTGGGTGATGGGCACTGAGGAGGGAACTTGTTGGGAGGAGCACTAGGTGTTGTATGGAAACCAATTTGACAATAAATTTCATATTAAAAACAAAACAAAGCAAAAAAATATCCAAAGAAGTATCTAAACATGAGTGTGACTATAAAGTAATAAATGAATTTCTCCAAATCATACATAAAAATCAGTCTCATTATTTCAATAGCACAGAGTTAACAAAGGCAATTAATTTAAGATTTCTAATAAAATAGTTTATTACCTTAAGTGTTAATGGTGGTGTTGAAAGATTGTTTTTTGGCTTCCTCATATGTAAAAATAATAAGGCCATTTCTAAGTAGGAGTCTCTTATCAATCTAAAATGATAGAACACTGTACTTATTAAATAGTTTCACCACTCATAATCATTTTGCATCATTTTCCACAATTTCTGAGCTGATGAAAGGTAAAAATAGACAAAACCAGTATCTGTCCCAAATACACACCTTCTTTTCACAGCACCATTGGCAGAGACAGCAGCACCTTCCTCCCTACTGAAATTGGAAGCTCTTGAAGAGAGTTGAGAATTCTACCTTGTCCTGTGCTGGCAACACTCCATGGCATGACTGCTCTGAAGCCCAGCATCCATACCATTCTAGAATATTCCAGCACACAAGTCACTAAAGAAGTGAAAATCAGGACTGAAGGAACCTACCTCGAAAATCAGACCTCTTTTTCTACCCTCCTATACTAATGAAAATGGAAAGAGACATGGAGTAATGCAGAAAGCAGTTGTATGATATGGGTGAGGTCTGTGTATTCACTATCAAACCTGTCGGTTGGGGCTATTTAAATCAGTACAGTTGTAATAATGGCAGCTTATTCTCAATCTTAAGATGATTTTTATATAGAATTAAGTTGGCCATCCCTGGCCCTGTTGACCAGAGTGAATATCCACATAAATCCCTTCTAGATACAATTTCACATCCATGGAAGCTGCTGGAATCCTGGGACAGATAGGAGATCGATGTGAGTAAAGACTAGAAGCAATACACAGTCCAGTATGCCACCATGATAACTGCTATCACCAACCATTGCTGTAAATGAGGCTTTGGGTCAGAGCAAAGGGCAACAACCTTGGAAAGGAAGTCAGTAAATCTGGTGGACAATGGACCCCAGGGAACTAGTCCTGCCATAGGAAGATGGTCTCCCAGTCATCCCAGCCTTGAATGTTCAATGTACTACCAGAGCATGGGACTTAAGCCAAAATATGTTATAATAATGGGAAGATTTTTTTTACCCCGAGTTTTGATCATTTCTCAAGCTTAGTTGTATAGCTTCAAATAAACTCTCAAGTTGTGAACTTGGAGATTTCTCTTCCATCAATATTTGACGTTCTATTTTGCCTGAAAGAATAAAAAAAAATATGTACACAAATGGTTTTTCCTTTTTCTATCATTTAGAACTTTAGAATAAATATTTCATGCTGGGACTTCAGAAAACTGGATGTGCTGTCCTTACTGCCCATCTGTCTGTTGTTTTTGCTGTAAGGTCAGCCAATAGTGCAAGATCTTTTACTTCTTTTCCCAGGAGTCTCCGGGTTCATCCTGCCTTTAGTTAGCAACACTGAGTCAAAGCCTCCTTTGGCTTTCCAGACACAAATGTTCTTACCATCTTATTTTTATATTTCCTTACTTTGTACCTCCCTTTCCTCCTGTGGGGCCCATTCCCTTTGTCTACATCCATGTCCTCTTCCTCTTGTATTACAGATACAGTATTGCGGATCTCTGTCTAGTATTGCAGATCTCATAGAAAACATCTCTGCTAAATCCTAAAAAGTCAGCAAACACTTGAAAACCATCACAAATGATGCAAATACTTCGGTGTTCACACCGCTCTCGACCCCATGGTTAGCCACAACGTTCAGTGGAATGGCACTTTTGTAGCCAAAGGGCAAGGAAGGAAAATCATATAATTGCTATAAAAAGAATTCAGTTTTCATTTAGTGTGTGGACAGGGCACAGAGCCTCCCAGGGTTAGGTTCACGCCTGGGCACTATCATTTAGTAGCTGCTGACTTAGAGAAGGTTTCTTAACTAGACTGTACCTCATTTTCCTCATCTGTCAAGTAGGATTAGCCATGCATACCCTGTAGAACTGTTGTAAGAATCGGCAATATGAGAGGTTACACACTGACTACTATAGAGCCTTGCACCTAGTCGACAATCAACAAATGATAGCAACCATCATCGTCACTCTTGTCATGCCCAAAGTAGCCACAGTAATTATGCAAATATATCGTACATAACTTATAATTACAGGTGTGCTACAGCTATTTAAGTGGGTATGTATCTTTTATAGAAATTAACTAAAATGCTTAGCTAAGGAATGAAATCACGCATAAAAAATGCCTTCCAAGCATTCTTTAAGAAACATTATTTATAGCTAAATGGCTGATGCTGACATTTTTGAGTCAAACATAAAACTTTGTCTAAGGAGGGTCAATTGTAATTATAAAAGAGACTAAGTAGTCGTACTCTTTTTCCCCTTTCTTGATATAAGTTTGCCAAAGGTACCACTTTTGTGTCATCACTAAGCCCTTTATAAAACATGTATTTTTTTACAGTCAGTGACCAGATTTTCAAGAAGTATATTGTTAATAGGAAAAAAAACATCCCATAAACTTTATCACAGTTCTGACCCCAAGTACATCTTACCTTTCTGAAAAAGAATTTCTGCCTCTACCTCATGTTCTTCTGCTGCTGCTACCTTACAGAGCTTCCGTGCCATTTCAAAAAGATGAAGGGCAGGTAACCACTTTGAGGGATCCTTCTTTTTACTGGTATAATAGACTTGTTTGGCCACTGTATGTCCTAAAGGGAACAAGTCGGATGGCGAAGGAAGAATGAAACACACGGCGTTTGTAACAAGCCTCCACGTTACCAGATTTCTCTCACAATAAGTTTGCTTAAGAACTCTAGTAGTCTTTACTTTCTAGCATCTAAGAAATATTTTTTAAACTCAATATTCAAATATTTCAATGAACTTGAACAGTAGCACTTAGAAACTTTATCTTCGATAAATTTCAACATTTTCTTATTTTTAAAATGAAGGATATAATCTCTCGGGTTTCTTTCAGCTCCAACATTTCATGATGCTCTACAGAACAACTGTGTTCCTAACATGAAGTTGTTAGTAGGAAAACATCTGTAAGTCTTATGAAGCTTTATATTTTTCCCAGTAAAAGTTTGCATATATTAATAGGCAGTAATTTTGTTTCTATTCAGCTCTATTAGTGCTGGCTTGCTATGCATATTTTATCACTGCAACTAGATGCCAAAGCCATTTGGATAAGGGCCACGTGCTATACTTCTTGTGTGGTCCCGTCATCATTTAAGATAATGAAGGACTGTTGTATTGTTGAAGAGGCATTAGACGTAATCTGTGTGCCCTCACAGACAGACAGACAGACACGTAGCAAATATTTTCTGAATGCTGGATAAAATGAGAGGCACTGGGGAAAAGTGAGAAAAGAGAAAAAGAAGAGCTCAGGCTTATTAAGTGATTCCTACAATCCAGGTACCATCCCAAGGACTTAAGCATTATCTCGTGTAATCCTCCCAACTCTGAATGGATGTCATTAGTACACTTTACAGAGGACAAAGCAGCGGCACAGTGATTCTTTTATTTTATTTTATTTTATTTTATTTTATTTTATTTGCCCAAAGTCATGTGACTTGTAAGAAGCAGGGCTGTGATTAGAACCCAGGCAGTCTGACTCCAGGGCCCACACTCTAAATTATGACAAGAGTAAGACCAGAAATCTTTCTCCAGAGCCCATGCTCTTCAATCCCAACAATTACCAATCGTGAGTAGATCCCAGGTAAGGGTATGCTAGTAGCATTTTGTCCAAGGCAACCTCACTTTTCAACACATCTGCCATTTTTATATGTCTCATTTATTGTTTCAAATTATATTAGAGCTGTTTATTCATATACGACAACATTATCAATTATCTTCAAGTAATTTGGGCACTGACATATATGTACTATATATAAAATCTATGTTATATATAATAAAGTATTAATATATAATAAAAGCTCTTGCATTGTCTTCTGGATTTCTATTGAAACAATAAAGGGATTTGTTACAGAAATTACTGACAGTTTTCTCTCTCTCTCCCCCTAAGAGGATGACAGGCTGTCTGAGGGCAGAGATGATCACTGGCTCCCTCTTGTATCCCCACTCCCCAGCATCATTCTTGCATCTTTCTTCACTGCTATTACGTAAGCAATCAATAATCTATTTTTTAATCTCATAAAGAAGCTCGAGGTTCACTCATTAGTGGGAAAAATAATCTCAAATAACCATGATGCTTATTTTTGGTTTTATGAAAGTCTCAGAATGCCTTTTTCCATCAGAGGCTTTCACAAAGGAAAAACAATTGTTTAAATGGCTCTATTCTTGCGATGAATCTATACTCTCCCTATAAAGGAAAACTGTCGAGAAAGCATCAAATCAGATGATTTTATGCTTCATAATATTGAAGTGCTCCTTTTTCCAATAAACATCAACTCTGTGAAAAAGAAGTTGTGAAACTGATGTTGTTTTGACAGAAAAGCTGCTTTTGGTTTTGTTTTTTAGGTCTGTATTTAATATAATATAACAGAAAGCAAGCTGTTCTGCCTCAAGTGAGTCTAAAAAACAGTGGCACTATTGTCACAGAGTGGTGACACATCTTCAGGATTAGGAAGTCAGGAAAGCAGAGAATACATTTGATTTCACACAATCTGCACAATTTAACACAATCTGTACTTTAAGCTCTCGTAGAAATTGAATATACTGATAATATAACAAACTGTGAACTAAAAATATACAAAAATAGCTCTTATGGGGTCAGATTGCTGGAAGGAAGTCTAGAGGTCAGCTAGGCCAGCCTAATCTCATAAATAAGGAGACTCAACAATATAGAGGTGATACAATTTACCCAAAGTAATAAAATTCATCTCTGATGATGATGAGGAGGAATCACATAAAATAATAATGAGTAATAATCATGAGGGGTAGAAGGGAGAAGATCCTGGACAGATGATGGTTTGACCACACACAGCTCTCTTGCCCTCCCTTCACACTGTAGTCCAACCATCCGCCTCTCCTTAGCTGAGCAGCTACTGGTACAGGAGGCAAATGGGTACCAGGAAGTGAGGGGTATGTTTTAAAATGTAGGTTTCTTTACTGTTCAGGTGTGTTTCATTACTGTACAGGCCAGGAGACAACTGCCACTGAAAACATAGTTTACGACAGTTCCCAAGAAGCTGGGGCACACCACATCACACCGGGCCAGACAGAAAAGCCCAAAAGTTGGTCAGGAAGTAGAGGGAGCGAGGGGAAAATGTGGACAAGAATCTTTATTTTAGATGTGGTAGGAAGGGACGGGTAGGTTGGGGTAAACAGGCAAAGCAGGTTTCGGATTAGCTAGTCTAAAATAATTTCAGCGGGCTGAGCTAGTAGTCTGATGATACCTCTCCCAGGGGTGATTAGGGCAGGAAAACAATGGTTCAGAGTGTCAGAGCCCAGCAAAGGACTACAAGGGAGCCCGATAAAGGTTCAGAGAATGGGCTCTGGAATAGTCTCCATTTAAAGGGCATGCTCACAGGATAGTGGTTTGGTAATCTCTAGGCATTGGCTAGCCCCAGGAAGTCCTTCCCTAGTCAGCAGGACCCCAGATGTCAAAGTATCAGAAATACAGAAAAGAAAAAGGCATGATTAATATAGGTTAGAACACAGAGAGCTGTTATAAGATTTCCTGCCCTCTGGGCTGGACAAAAGCCTGGGAGCTCGAGGCAGTCACCCTTGGGTCAAAGGCCAGAGACGGTGTCCTAGAGAAAGCTTGACACAATCTGTAAGCTCCAGAGAAGGACAGCACTGGTCAGCTCCACTTTGGCTCCAGAGGGCTGTACGCCTCTTGCTTCCTGGTCCACCAGCTCCCATCAGGTCCAGTCAGAGCTGGCTCCAGTCTAACCTGCAATCGATTCTTCAGCTCACTTCCTCCCATGAGGCTGCCCCTAGCCCACTCTGATCAGGCTATCCTGGTCTCCTGCACTTCCAGAACAGGTCAAGCTTGTCCTGACCTCAGAACCTACAACACGGCTCTCTCTGTCTCCATCATGCATAACTAGTCACTTGCAATTTAAGGTTTAGGGTTAAATACCACTTCCACACAGAGCTCTTCACCAATGACTCTACTTAAACAGGCACCCCTCCCTGCATTGTTCTTTATCAGCAGAACTCATCCACATCCTTCATAAAACGGATCACAATTTATAATTACATACCTATATGTAATGCATTATCGTACATAAGCTTTCTGTACCCTTACTCATTTTCTGCCTGGTACTTGTCAAATATATATTTTATTTTATTTTATACAATATTTATCTCTATCAAATTTTATAAGGGGGATATTTTATAAACATTAAAAGATTTTATACAATATTTATAATGTGCACTTCTCCATATGGTTTGTTTACTTGCTTATTTCTACCTCCCACATGAAGATCAGTGACTGTACCTGTTTAACCTCCAGTAATTTCCCAGGACCTCACCCGCAATCTGGCACACAGTAAATAATCAAAAACTATTCATTAAAATAAATGGAGCCCGACTATTCATAAATATTGCCCCATTTGAACGTACTCCTAGGATAGCCTGCCTGAAAATGACAATTTCTCATCAGTGACTTGAGTATAATATATGTTAAAGCATTCTTACCAATCCTCATTTTTGTTTTGGCCAACAACATGACATGGGGAAGATAGATATTTTTCAAAGGATGCGATGGACTTGCAGAGTCAGTGTTTGATAAAGGAAATTCAATCGTTTCTCCGAAAGTTAGCATCTGTGAAAGGAACACTGTATTAGTGACTAGCTAATGTGGTTTTGAATAAGATGATGGAAAAGTCAGTGTCTAAGTCTTGAGGACACAAAAGTGCACCCACCTGTTCAATAAGAATGTTGTGAGCCTGAGTCAACAAACATAATTTTTCTGTTTTTGAAGAAGGAGTTTCCTTGAATTTCTCAGCTTTTGTTAAGTCATCCAGCAAAAGCATGCTTCTCACCAGGGTTAAATGAGATCGAGGGGAAATAAATTCACTTTCTTCAAGCAAATGTATTACAGCCTATTAAAATAAAATTATTGCTTTTGATAGTCCTGTTTCCAATCCACTGAAACAAGAGCTGGCCAAACTGTTACACATTCAGCATCTAATGGGATTTAAAATTCTCTCCTTTTGTTCTAATCAGAATCAGTAGGTGAATATCAATGTGAATGAGGTCTCCTTCCTACCTGAAGGTTTGTTATGATGTCTGCCTTTAAATGCTTTTCTTGTAGGCCAATGATTACAGCTTGCATCAAGAATTCAGCTTGTAGCTCCCTGTCGCCTGCACTTTTTGCTTCCATGCACCCTTCGTTGATGAGGCTGACGTAATCTGTCATATTGTTTTCTAAAGTGAATAAATGCAGTTATTTAAAATGCACTGAGAAAGTAAGACCCCCAATATTCATCACAGGAATATTGCATAATAGAGAAGAATAGGAAGATATAAAGACAGAAAACAGACTCTACATGAAACATTAAAAAAAATGTGCTGCAATTTGGGGGAAAGTACTTTAGGGTATTCCAATGCTACAAAAGTAATAATGCTACATGAAAAATATTTAATGTGAGAGATGGATAGAGATGGCTGGATAGATAGATTTACAAACAGATAATTATTAATCACTGTAAAAACTGACATGTATATGCACCAGGCTATGATCTAAAACTTTATAAATTTAACCCATTTAAGACTGACAATAACCCTATGAAGTAGGTAAAATAATTTCCATTTTTACCAGAGGAAGAAACTGAGGCATAGGGGGATTAAGAGAGTTGACCAAGGAGGAAGTGGTGGACCGAGTATTTGAACCTAAGTCAGGTACCCAGCGACGGAATCTGTGCTCGAGCCCCCTACACTACGCTGCCTCCCTGAATGACAAGAAGACTTGCATGTTGGTATTTTGAAATCTCCTTGCCTGTTTTGCATACATCAGAAACACAGAGGCCATTTTCAGTGTTACGGAAATGACTATTTTTATAACATGAATTCTCTTATTCTGGAAACAGATCAAGCTATAAAGTTGGAAAATGTGAATGTTATAATCGAATGTATCCCAATAAAACCTCCATTACCTAAGTAAAATTAATGTTTAGGAAAACTTTTATTAAAACAGGATATTTGTACCTGTCACAATTCCAACGCCATGAATCTGTGCAACAAAGGCGGTCACCAATGCTAGGCGGCATCTCAACCACAGATGGATGTTGAAATGTTCTCGAGAATTTAGGGAAGTAGGATCTAGAAACTCACCATCATCTTTATTTTCAGTGGCCTAAACAATATTAAAATGATTGTTATCTTGCCATCTAGTAATTTCAAAGTTTTTGCCTAAATGCTAAATGAAAATTGAGAAGCATCTGATATCATTTAATACTAACTTTTTAATTTTGGAAAATTTGTCTTGTATATTCTATAAAATGGAAAAAATGCACACACACACACACACACACACACACACAAACAAATAAAATGATTCATAATCCCGCCATGCTCTATTAACATTTGGAATACTGCTTTTCAGCTTTTCTCTTTCTTTCTATACCCATTATAGAAAATAGTTTTGCACTCTGAATTTTTCATTGCAAATGATATTATCAGCAGTATCTAGGTCTTCAAAAATTTTGTGAACATCATTTTAATGGCTGAGGAATAATAAATAATACATTGAGTACTTATTATATTCCAGGTACTGTGTCAAATGCCTTACACACATTATCTTATTTAATCCTCCCAACAAGCCAAAGAGGGGTTATTATTTTTTCTGTCTTACAGATGGGAGAACTGACACCTAGAAAGGTTAACTATTTGCTTAAACTCCATTACATTTTGGCAGAGGTGGGATTCAAACTTGCATCCTGAATTTAGAGCTCCCTGTCTTAATCCATTGTGCCACACTATTATATGCCGCTCACATTCCAAATGTGTATCATAATTGATTTACCATCTTCGTTACTGCACTTTACAAGGGGGTGGCCAATACTCTGGTTTCTCTTCAGATCGTATAAATCTTTCGCCTTTTACAAGGAGGTGGCTAATGTCCAGAGCTACTGAGAGGGAAGGACAAGGGGAGCTTTTTCTAATAGGAGGAATCCATTTTAGACACTTGGGAACTTTAAAACCATCTAGAACAATGTCCATTTGTTCTAGGAATTTCCTGCTATGCATCTCTGACAGCTCCAATCAATCAGCAACACCTAATATCAAGGAGTGGCCAGCAAGACTGAGGAGGGGCTGGAATGTGGATAGCCAGGTGGGAGGCACAGAAGAGGAGGGGGAGCCTGTCCTGGGAACAGAGTAAGAAGTGAACAGAGCCTTCAAGGCAGGATGGTGACTGGAAGGGTCACACCAAGAACTTGAGGAGTCTAGTATTTAGTTTAGCGATCCAGGAAAAAATGCCTATCCCCATACCTTCATCTCTCAGTGCCTACATTTCCTGTTACTATTAGACAGCCAAGTCACCTTCATCTAAAACAGGATTTCTAGACCTCAGCACTGCTGGTGGCTGTGGGGGACTGTCCTGTGCATTACGTGTCTAGTGGCGTCCCTGACCTCTATGCACTAGATGCCGGTAGCACCCTCTCTCCTTCCAACAGACAAAATGTCTCCGGATACTGCCAAATCACCCCTGGGAGGCAAAATAGCCCCCAAATGACAACCATTCCTCTCAGTCAATTTTTGAATTAGATTGCTTTTTAGCATTTTTATTGCTTTTAATATAGTAAGAAATGAGTTTCTATTTAGGATAATTAGTTTTGCTTATTTGTAATGACACTAGATATTAGCAATTTTATTAGTAAAGCTTAAAATAATGAGCAAGGATTCTGTGTGATGAATCTTTATGTTTTAATCCTAAACAATCCTCTATCATTAAATTACTCGGTCTTATCAAAATCCAATAAAATTTCAAAGAATTTGTGACACCAGTTGTCAAAGAGATTTCAGAGCTTAAAATGTGGAAGAATCTAACTATGAGAAATCCAGGGTAGGAAATAACACAGGTATCTACTGATGATGCCGAAGTAAAAAATTCAAAAGTGAAATCAGGAGCAAAATAAAGTGAAACAACTTTATTTGCTAAAGAAATCAGATCTCGAATACTGGAAAAATGTATCTGGTGGGACCTCAGTGATTATTACATTCAGTTCCATCAGCTCACAAATGAGATTTAAATTAAAACTTAAAAGTTTTAATCAAAGGATGTTTTAAAGTTTAAGGGACTTGCCTAAGGTACGCCAATAAAAAAAGGGCATAAAATGGGGCTTGAACATTTATCTCCTTACTCTGAATCCAGTGTTTTTTCTACTTTACGCCTTTATTTCATCCAAGTAATTAGACACTTTCTTAGCATGCCAACAGTTATTATATAGTAAGTATTGTAAAGATAGACATTAATTAAATTCATACATACAGAAGCTCCCAGAGAGATGGAGTTCTCTGTGTCATCTTGTACTACCTTCTTTTTAAAAAGTTTTGAACCCTGGAGAAGTCTAAGTGTGGAAAATACAATTGCAGCACTAAAATAGAAAATATATTTTAAACCTCATTAGTTCTGACGATCTCATTAATAAAATGAGCACATAAGTATTTTATATGTATCAGAATGTAATTCTCCGCTTTTTGAGGTCATAGAACTTTGTTACTTAAGGCTATACACTTGGAAACTCTTAAGCTAAATTATTACTTACTCAGTGTCTAGCGGAACCAGAAGGCAAACATACTAAGTTAAGAAAACAGAAGCCAGGAGATAGGAATTGTCCTTATTTCCTGTTGCTTCATACATTTGTCTGCACTTTAAACCATCATATTCTCCTCCTCTATAGAATGATAAAATTGTAATTGATGTCACACTTCTTCCAAATGTCTTAATGTATATCAAGAGGCTTCTAAAAATCTATTCCAAAATGAAATTCAAAATGCAGAACAATCTATATACCTGAAAATGCTTATCGTAACATTATTATATACCATGGAAAGACTGGGTGGAAGCCAAATGAACAATATACCCATCTATCTAAGCTCTCACTTGAATAGTTAATAGACAATAACATTTAACAGGTGTTATGAGTTGAATTGTGTCCCCTGAAAATAAAAATTGTATTGATGTCCTAATCCTCAGTACCTCAGAATGGTAGTAATCTGAAGTAATCAAGTTAAAATGAAGCCATTTGGGTGGACCCTATCCCAATATGACTGCTGTCCCTATAAAAAAGGAAAATTTGGAGAGACAGAGGGAAGGTGACATGCAGACACACGGGGAGAAGACAGGCATGCCTAGAGTGGTGCCTTTATAAACCAACAAATGCCAAGGACTGCTGACGAATACCAGAAGCTACAAGAAGCAAGGCAGGCTTCTCCTCCAGAGCCTTCAGATAGAACATGGCCCAAGAACATTGATTTTAGAGCATGGACTCCAGAACTGTGTGAGACAATAAAATTCTGTTGTTTGAAGCCACTGAGTTTTTGGTGCTCTGTTATGGCAGAACCAGGAAACTGATAGAACAGGTTAAAAGCAGATCCCCTGGCTTCTTCCTCCTATGCCAAACCCGTTCCTCTTCCTTCGTCTTCCAACACAGAAGCAGAGCCCAGAATCGCTATTGCTACCTCACCGACTCACATTCTATGTTCTATCCATGAGTAAGTTCTGTCAGCCTCACCTTCAAAACACAGATACCAGCCAGGTGAGGTGGTGAGGTGCTCCTCACCTCCTCCAGTGCTAGCGCTTTCATCCACGCCACCATCCTCTCCAGGCTGCGTGACTGGGAGCTTCCTGACCAGCCTCCCGCTCTGGCTCGTGTTCCTGCAGCCCTGTTCTCCACACAGCGGTCACAGCGACCTCATCAAGAGGTAAATCAGATCAAACCATTTTCCTCCATATATGTTCCAGAGGCCTCCCGTGTCCCTGGACCGTGGGTCAGTTAGGTTTCTGGCCTAGTATAGGTCAGCTTTATCCATGTCCAGCATGCTTCTGGGAAGGTATAGTCTCTGCTTGTAGGGTCCTAGAGTGTGTACATATGCTCAACGTTTAAATTTTATTTTTAAATCTTCTTTTTTGTCAACTTGCTGTATTAAAAGCTGAAAACATTGTGCTAACACACACACTCTGCCAAGAGACTTTCTCTCTTTTCTTTTTTTTTCTCCAGAATCCTTTAAAAAACAATAACTGGTATTTACTGAGTGTTTACCACCTGTCGGGCGCTGTGTTAAGTGCTCTGGGTGAATTAGTTTACTCAATCCCCTCCGCAATCCTACAAGGATTATCATCACAATTTTAATCCTACTATTATCATCACTATTTTATACATTAGGAAATAGAGACAGAAATGTTAAATGACTTGCCTAAGATGACACAACTAGAAAGAAGGGGGCGGGATTAGAACCCAGGCAGCTGTCTCCAGTGCCTGCCCTCTTAACTGTTGCCTATAGCATGACCTCTGTCTTTCCACCGTTCTAATAAGTTTGGTTTTGTGGTTTTGTTTATTTTGGTACAGTTATTGGTGCCATGTTTGTGACTGCTACGTACTCATTGTTGACTGTACCTTTTATCCATGCAAAGGCTCTCTTTGTCCACTTTAATGCCTCTTGCCTTACATTCTACTTAGCAGACTTCATGAAATGGGATCATTGTAAAGATTAAATGAGCTATTTATTATTTCATTTGTTCAAAAATACACACACATAGGAGTACCTCCTATGGGCAAGGAATAAATCTAGGGGCTATGGATACAGTCCCTGCCCTCATAGAATTGGTATTCTAGTAAGACTGGGGTGAACTTATTAGCAAATAGGAGTGCTTACCAAATAGACCACTCTCAATACATGCTAGCTGTTCTCACTAGGTAGACCGAGTAGGCCAGGGAATATGAGGGGTAACCAAATTGATTTTTTTTCTAAGTTAGTAACCAGAATATAAAGCTTTCTGCGATTATCGAATTTTAAATTCCCAAGATGCTACTGACTTGTTAAAATGGTTTAGATATTTGTAGAATATTTCCTACGGTATTGTTCATGACTATATAACTTAACTGTTTTTCTTTAAAATAAAACTAAACAAACAAGCAAGAAATCAACACAAAATGTGACACAGATTCAGTACGTGTATAGGAATGAAAATTCCTCTCCCTGACACCCCTCCCCACTCAAGGATCCTTAAGAGTTTCTAAGGCACCTTGGTTACTGAGCAGCCTTCAAGGCTAGCACAGGATGGCCAGTAGAGGGCCCTGGAAGGAGACAGAGGTGCCCATCCCACCCTTCTGATTCCGAAGATGAAATTCTGACTTCAAGCCAAATGAGGTGTGAGGTTTGGGATCTTGCTAACCCCAAAACTTAATGAATAAAATATAAACGGTACCAGTGTGTCCTAATCCACCTGGCACCGCATAGATGCACAATGGAAAGTTTCTAGTCTGTGCTCCACCGCAGAGACAGAAAGAGTAGGATCACTCACTATAAACACTCTAAAATCCCCAAGGAAGGAAGTTTCATTCTGACACAAAATTAAAAGGCTCAAATGGTATCCCATTTAGACACGAAATTAAATAGAAAGGAAAACTTATTTAAAAAAAAAAGACAGGACTCTGAGAGAGGCAGCCCTAAAAGAAGCAGAAATACAGTTTGAATAACTTTGATCCCATTTACTTCTTATTAACATTCATGACAAAAATGGTCAGTTTGTTCTCATAAAATCCATGCAGCTCACTCTACCTGTCACCCTGGGGAATGTGCCTTTCAATTTCCTTGACACATAATTTTATTAGAAGTATCATAAAATGTCAAGCTAACCATCATTTGGGAAAGGGACTGTCCAACACTCTCAGCAGCGCCCAAACAGAAGCTCGTGGGGGGTAAAGTTCACATAGGAGAAACTCATTCATCTTGACAGTAGGCTTCCCCAAATGACAACTCTGCTGCAAAAAGGCAACAACATCAAAGTTTTTGCAGGTTTTGTCCCAAGGGTCAGGTTCATGTATTTAAAATAGGAGTGATTCTGATATACTTGCACATCATTTGCATATGTCTATCTGGTCTTCAAATTAAAGTTCTATTATGACATTACTTTCTGTGGCCATTTTGTAATTTTTAGTTTATTGTTTCCTTCTTCCTCCCTAAAGAAATAAAAAATCACTCATATCCTCCATGCCCTCATGCAGAGGGCAGGGGGATGAATGAAGGTAAGTGGTAAATATTTTCTAGGGCTGCTGGTGATCCCTGAAACAGTTTGGAGAAAAGAGTTCTACATTCTTCTACAGGAAATCATATAGTCACATATTTTGTAGATAGAGAGGGAGATGATGTATTTCTATATATACAAATCATATACTTTCTATAAGAAATCACATAGTAAAGTTTCCTTCTCTTCAAACTTCAAGAGGGAAGATGATATATTATTATGCTAATTCTATTTACCATTAATCAGCTACCACTGTATTCTCAAAGATAGCTATAAATATAACCATACATTATTTTTTTAATATAACAATACTCTAAATCAGTGTGTCTCAAGCTTTTTTTTCCCCTCTCAGCACTCATTTATACCCTTAAAAATTATTGAGAATTCCCAGACTTCCATCAATACTTATCATATTAGAACTTAAGCTGACAAATTTTTAACTCTGCTAATATTTATTAATTCATTTTAAAATACAAACAATAAACCCATTACATGTTAACATCAATAATGCATTTTTATTAAGACAGCTATATTTTCCAAACAACAACAAAAATTAGCAAGAAGAATGCCATTATTTTGTATTTTTGCAAATCTCTTTAATGTCTGGCTTAATAAGAGAAAATCTACCTAATAGAAGACTTTCATATCTCCTTCTTTTGTCTGCTATGACATATTGGTGGGTTTTTTTAATGTTTATTTTTGAGAGAGAGAGAGAGAGGGAACAAGTGGGGGAGGGGAAGATAACAAAGGGGACAGAGGATGGGAAGCTGGTTCCTCCCCACCGAGGCAGGGCCCAAACTCATGAACTGTGAGATCACAACTTGAGCCAAAATCAGATGCTTAACCAACTGAGCCGCCCAGGCACCTCAAGTTATGACATACTGTTTTGGTTGAAGTATATGAAGAAGACTAGGTCTCACAGAGGTAGTTGTTCGAAATAGAAAGAGTATTATATTCTCTTAAAACAATTGTGAATATTCTTTGATACTACACCAAAATGTGACAAGTGATAGTTTCTTAAAAGTTTCTTGCAATGTGAAAGCTAATACCACACACTGATGCTATTTCCTACTCTGGTACATTAAAACCTATTGGTCTATCTTGTTAACCAGGATTTTGGAACAATATCCACTGGTGATTTGGAATATAACAACTCCCTGAGTTATGCAAATCCCCTTAATGTTGAAACATTTCATTATACAGTTTTAAAAAAAATGACGCTTGTTAATATTAATGACTCCCAATCTCATCAGAACTATGTAAGCATTAGAAAACTGTCAAGCTCATGGTAACAAATAGAAATTTTCCAAAATTCTAATTTCCCTGAAAAAGTTCAGATTTTATCATTAGCAACAGATACTATTAGTTGTTTGCCTTAGAAGTGGCATGTTCATTTTGCTCATTTTCAATAAAATGCCTGTCAAACACCCAAGTCTGAAAAACCAGTTTGTCAGTTGCCTTTTCAAATAAAAATGGTGTTCTGTGAAAATAACTGCTTGTTTAGCTCTCATTTAATCACATATGTGTTCTTCCCCAAGACAACCACCAGACTTTGATATGCAGCAAAGATGCTTTAGGAGTATTTCCCATTTAATATTCCCACAGAATATTAAAAATATATTCAAGGATGGAGATTTAGAAATGTAATAGGTTTTACTGGTTCATCAAAAGCATTAACTGGATTTTTATTTTATTTCATTTTTTTTAACTGCAAGCACAAAGCAGTAAGGAGTGTAATGGCCACTAGTAATACTGTTTGGGGCCACTGCTGTGATTCACAGCAAGAGGCCAGAAGTTTTCCTATCATTGCTCTTGAAGCGTCAGTGAAAATAAGAACACGATGAAGATGATGAATGACATCTTAGTCTTGTTGTAAAAATAGTTCTGACCTTACAGACCTCCTGAAAGGGTCTTGGAATCACCCCCTAGAAATCTGGAAACCACATTTTGAGAATCACTGCTCCAAAATGGACTAGACGGATTTTCATCACTGTTTAGAAACCACAAAAATTAAAAATTTCCAAAAATCTACACTGCTCTAGCATAAAATCAAATTTAGATGTGGTTAATCATGGCATGGCTTTTGGTCAAGGCTCACACTGATGAGACGATTACGTGTTTCCCATCAAAGCAAAGGGAAATTTCCGCTGAATTGATTTCCCCTTTGCAGAAGCCATAGGTGGGCTTCTCTTTTTTCTCACAGCTCTACCTAAGAAAGCGTCTGGGTTTTCTTATCTGCCTGCCCAGATGTGGGGCAGGAGAAGGGGGGAGCGGTGGGGCTTGAAAGCTGTCAGCCATCAAACATCAAACGTAGTCATACTCTTTATTACGACCGCACCATTTTACAATGATAGCCCTCCACCTCCCCCTGCCTCTACTCCTGGTATCTCCATAACACGTATCACTTTTGACCACACTATACAATTTACTCATTTACTATGTTTACAGTTTACTGTCAGCCTATTTATTATCTATTGTAAGCTCCACTGAGGATAGGCCTGTTTTCAATATTGTTGAATTGTATCTATCAGTACTATCTAACAGTATCTATCAGTACTATGAGTGTCTATCAGTACTGGGATATTGATTTCTCTCAAAAACTAAGAACCATGACTAGCATATTGTAGGTGCCCCCAAATTATTTTTTGAATGTAACTAATGAATAGAAGATATTAAGTCTGTGCATTATTCAAAGAATCATTACTGAAATGTCACAGGGCCTCATCATAGAGCTATTTATTGCAAATGATATGAGAAGGTTTTGAAAATATAGGTCCGTGTGGTTTTACTATCCCACTTACTTGTTTATATATCTTTCAGCATATGGATACGGAAACTATTTCCATTCCCCTCTGTATCCTCAGTGTCTAGATAAGAGCCGAACAATGCAGTGGTTAATGGATACTGGTTGGGTTAATGAATGAATCAATGAACAGGTGAAATGAAAGGTCTGATACTAACAGTTGTATCATATTTAAATAATTATCCACTTAAAACAGTTTCTTAAATGGTTCAGCAAAACATAGTTCAGAAAATGTTACTCTTTAATAATAGAGCTTGTTTTTAATATTAACTCTACTGGAATTAAAGTTTTAAAAATAAAAACATAAATAAATACACAAGCAAAGCTCTGTTAATTTGTTCATTCTTTACATGATGTAAAACATCCTAGGGGCTCCTGGATGGCACAGTTAGTTGAGCATCCAACTCTTGATTTAGGCTCAGGTCATGATCTCACGGTTCGTGAGTTTGAGCCCCTCATTGGGCTCTGCACTGAATGCACAGAGCCTGCTAGGGATGCTCTCTCTCTCTCTCTTTCTCTCTCTCTCTCTCTCTCTCTCTCTGTCCCTCCCCCTCTTCAAAATAAATAAATAAACTTAAAAAAAAACATCCTAGCTTATGCTTTAATAAAGTAATTGCTTTGTTTAGAACTGTAGTTTTAAGTGTAATAATATATGAAACTCCCCTGAATAATAAAACACAAGCATGCCCTATTAATATTGGAATTTATAAAACTTACACACAGTCTAGGTATATTTGACAAATTAGGGTGAGGAAGAAATTCTCCTCTGTGCTTGAAGAGACTCACCTGTATGCGGCCCGGTGTCTTTGCAGGGCAATTGCAGCCAGCTGAAGCCTGGCCTCTACCACAATCTCCAACTCACCAGCAGAACACTGGGACAGGTCCTTGTGGCCTGGATGCTCCATCTCTGACACAAGGAAGTTTAGCCTGTCCTCAGCTTCTGTCAGTAAAGCTGACTAAAGAAAGAATACCACACAATCACGTAAGTTTAGAGATAATACAAATAATATCTCATTCCTATTTATCATGTGTTTTTCATGTACTAAGAAAGTAACCTTGAACGGAAGACCAAATAGGAAATTTGCACATAATCCTCAGAGGAGAGCTCAGTGAACAGGAAAAAGGCAACAGAAAAAAAAAAAAAAAAGGAGAGAAATGGCAAGAGTAAGCATGTACAACAGTTACCCTCTATTGTGTGCTCAGCCAGCGCTCATTATTCATAGTACTTAAACTGTTCCATAAAGTTGCTACAAACACTAAATTAGCAAACACTGAAGCATTGCTCATAGAGGAAATACAGGAATAAGTTCCTGCTGGTCTCTGGTCACGATATTTTTGCCATCTACATATAACTTTGTTTAATGTGCGTTTATATTTAAAGACACATTATTTAATATATACTGTAAAGTCATTAACCTTGAACTCGTAGCTACTAGCTCTAAAACTCATGCCTGACTAAAGCTTTTATTGCATAAGCGTGGATTATGCATTTAGTCACAAAGCACATCACAGCCTTCTTAGGAATTTAGTATTCTTAGGAATAATAAACAGCATTTCAGTGCTACACTTAGGGGCCATTTCAAATAGTGAAATCACCAATAAAAAGCACAAAAATGCAAAAAACATGGCAATGCATAGACCATGGAAAGGACTCTTATTTACAGTATGAGAGTGGAAACAAAAAGTCAGAGAATTGCCTTGTCCAGCGCAGCTAGGAATGTATGAGTGTGTGTTGGGCAACTGAAATTTTTCTATGCTCTGTGATGTTCATAAATGACCACAAAAAAGAGCCATGAGTATTGATTTTGGAGTTACAAATAAATTTTAGCAGATAGGCTAGTTAGCAAATACTGAATCTGTGAATAATGAGGATTGACTGTATTTCAAGTTACGCTATGATCACCTAACTGGTAATGTGAAGATAATGAGATTTTATAGCAGACAATCAATAGTGAATACCAACCCAGCATGGCAAAGGAGAAAAGGACCAACCAATCCTTCAAAAAACAGGTCTCTAAAAACTTGTTTGTACAGAGTGGTACACATTATACAAGGACTACTAGGGCAACTTAGTATAATGGCTAAGAACGCGATCTGCATTTCATTAGATGCATGACATTAGGGAATTTTTTTCTGCCTACGCCTCAATTTTCTCACGGTTCAGCACAACATAGTTCAAAAATGATTAATACCTACATCCCAGAGTTGTAAAAATTAATCATGCAAAGTGCCCGTCACGTAGTAAGCACTGAATAAATGGTAGCTGTTTGTGTTGCTGTTGTCATCACTATTATTATTAGGAAATGAGAAACAGGGAATGGAATACTCAAATCCCATCAAATAATGAATCATATTTTCCACAGTGCCTTAATCATATTTGTAAAGTCAAAGTCTGACAATCTCTGGGCATCTAATTTTCTCACGAGGAGTAGACTCTGTCTCTGGCCCCAATCCATGCTTATGCAAGAAAAGCTACTCAGTCTCCCAAGAGCAAACACAACCCTGAAAGTGAGCCTATCCAGGGCCTCATAGTGGACATTTTGGTAACCAATTTCATATGATTTGAAAAAATTTCCAAACTTACCTTTATTGTGCTAAGTGTGAAGTCATCTTTAATTTTTGCAAACTGACCAAATGAGATTCCCTCGTCCTTTAAACATAATTCTATAAAGACACAAAATTTTTGAAGAACCAAGAATATCTGTGGTTAGTTTAAATATTTATTCTAGTTTATAAAACTCATCATTAGTTGGGAAACTATCCATAAATTTCATATTTAAAAAAAACCCACCATGATAATTAGAAACACATTGTTCTATCAAATGGTCCTTAAATATCATATATTCAAAGGCTGAGGATGATTTTGACAACAAATCAGATAATTCTGAAAGGATCTTGAGGATTCTTGGTGATGTTCTTTAAATTATTGGCTACTGATATAGAGTAATGGTTCCTCCTCTGGGATCACAGGACGCCTTAAGGTCCCCAAGGTATTTTGGGTCTCCCAGATATTTATAATATTTCAATAAGATCTCCTTGGAAATGTCAGTAGTTCTACTGATTTGCATAAGCCCCTCACACTAAGAGCAGAGAGTGAGAGTATTTAGAACATCAAAATCCACAATTCTCAAGTATCTCAAAAACCCACAATCCAAAGCCTGTCATTCTGAGCAGGAGGAACCGAGATGATTTAGATCACAGACTCTGCCTGCTCTAGTAAAACTGAACCTCTAGACTACAGAGGAGAGGGGGGAAAACCCCCACAAATCATTATTTGACTAGGAATTCCTGCAAAAAATACCCACCTAAGGAGACTAAGTTTGTCAAGGGGTAAGAGGAAGTCCAAAATAGCATGGAATTGAACACATCTGACTTCCTTCTTCTTCCAACTACTACCTACTTGGCTCTTCTCCTAAATTAAAGGGCTCTGGGGCAAACGGTCAGCTGAGTATGAAAGAGGGCTTGAGAATTGGGAAAGACCCAGCAGAAAGATCTGGGGCTGGGTTTTCTCCCCTAAAAGAGAAAGTGAGAGAGAGACAAAGATCAAAAATAAATGCCTGGAGATTGGCATGGAAGAACGCTGGGATGCATTTCAGAACATGAGAGATCCTAGGAAGAGTGTGATCCACATTGTCCTCCTGCTCTCTCTGCCTCTGAGTGACTTTGGTGATTCTCTGTGTGGCCCCTCCCAGATAATGACCTGCTCCTCCTCCTGGAAAACTGAATAACAAACTCTGTTTTTAATGGCCACCATCCTCTTATCTGTTGACCTCATCATACCTGAATAATAATAAAAGTTACATTTTAAAACAGTCAATATTACTCTGATATCCAAACAGGACAAAGATACTTCAAGAAATGAAAACTACAGAACCATACTTATTATGAATAAGGATATAAAAACCTTCAACAAAATACTAGCAAACAGAATCCAACAACATATAAAAGGAATTTATACACCATGACTAAATGCGAGATAGCCCAAGAATGCAAGGTTGGCTTAAACACTCAAAAATCAATTAATGTTGTAAACCGTATCAATGGAATAAAAACCAAAAAACATGGAAGCATCTTAATAGATGCAGGAAAAGCACCTAATAAAATCCAGCACCTTTTTATGACAAAATCACTCAACAAACCATGAATAAAAAGGACAGTTCCTCACCTGATAAAGAACATCAATGAAGAATCCAGTTAACACCAAACTTAACGGTGAAAAACAATTAATCTTAGGCAATATCCAATACAGTTGAGAAATACTTACCTATGACCTATAAATCCTATCCATGGGTATCTCATCCCATAGAAATATATACTATATGATAAGAATATGCAGCACTTCAGCCCTATTCCTAGAAACAAAGTGAATGTGCAGCAATAGTGGGATGGTTGAACAAGCCGTGAGATATTCAGCATAGAACACGGCACAACCAGAATAGCAGAACAAACAAAGCAGTTGCCTTAAAGTGGTTTTAGTGAAGCTTTTATGCATAAAAAACATAAGATGCAGAAAAATGTAAAATATATCATTTTATAAATAAATGATGAATCCTATTTTGTATGTATATATATGAAAAAGTGTATGAATACTGATATATGTGGACAGAAATGGATATGCATATACCTAACATAGGCACATATGTGTGTCATTAATTGTGCTTAGAGAACAATATGGAAGAATGTAAACTAGATTGTTCATATGGATTATTGGGAGTGGAGTGGGAATAGCTGGGGAAAGAGGAGAAAGAGAAGTCAAAAATGAAACAAAAGATTACCTTTCAAGTTTTGAAAGTTTGCTCTACTCTTCTCAGAAACAAGTCCATGGTAGATTGTTTTCATTGAATTTTCTGGGACACAATTTATTGTTGCAGCCACACTTATTAAAAAGTAGGCTTTAATGAAAGAAAACTTATTTAGGAGATGTGGTTGGCCAACTGTAACCAGAATTAGAGGCAATCCTTTACTTATTAATTCATCAAGTGCCTTAAAAAATGAAACAAAAAAAAAGGCAAATCAGTAAAGTATTGTTTTCAGATATTATTAGTTTTCATCCCTTTTTGCATTCCTCATTTGGTGTTGGATGAAGGAATACACTATAGACATGAGGTACCTACCATACATGGCAGGTCTATTGCAAGAGATGTATACTGTCAGATGTACCCCAGCAGTTCTGAGTGCTTCTGCCTTTCCCCACCGGTTTGTGATCTGTGCCTCAATAGCCCAGCCCTGCCACAGAAAGAGAGTAAACCTGGTGCTGAGAGCAAGGGAGCGGACATCTCATTAAAATAGAGAACCCACAAGAGTTCATCAGCCAGGCACACTTGTCTGCTCTGCTTTAGCATGAGTGAATTAGAGGTACTGGGACAGGAGCAGGAGAATGGGTACACAAGCATGCTACCCACCCAGTTTAGATTCCGTGCTCAGTCATTAGATCTCACCCATGTACACCCTCAATTCCCTGGCCCTCTCCTTTGCATATATACTTCCTTGGCACAACCACAGCCCTGGCAAAATCCAGTGTTGAACCTTCTTTAGGTGTGCACCCTGCTGTGGAAGAAGGTTGAAGAAAATCATGCAGTCTAAGTGGTCCCACTTGAAGTTCCTGACCAAACCTCAGTGCTGCCTGGTCATCGTCCTACATTTTCCTAGTACATTCACACTCCTTCTCTCCTAGACAACCAATTTCATGCTCTTTTTGCTTCTAAATTCTAACCCTTCCTCCCCAATGTTCCTGCCAGCTAATGACCTCGCTTCCTCTACTTAACAGAGAAAACTGAGGCGGCCAAAGTAGTGTATATAGACCCTATAGCTCCATTTCTCCCACCTACCCAAGCATCCTGCCACTTAGGCCACTGATCCTTTCTGCATTGGTCTACTCAGCCATTCTCTCTTACATCATAAATGTCCTCTTGCCACAGACATTCTTATCAGCACATAGCCATACTGTCTTCTCCTCCATCTTAAAAAACAAAAACTGTTTATGCCCTGACTACCCTTTCCAGCTACTGTCCAAATTCTCACTCTCCTTTAGAGCAATGATCTAAAGAATTGTCAATATTCCAATTTCTCTCCTTTCATTTGCTTTTATTTATTTTTTTTTCCTTTCATTTGCTTTTAAACCCACTCCTCTCCTACACCGAAACTCTTTGGCCAAGGTCACCAGTGGCCTACACTTGCCTTAAACCAGTGTTCCATTCTTAGTCCTCATATGCCATGTTACTTTTAATCTAAGACATCATTATCTTATATACCACTTAAATTGTCACATGCCCTCAACCATAAAATGCATTCTAATTTCAGAGCTATTAAATGTGAAAAAAAGATCCATGTTTTTGACTTAGTGATTTATGGTGCTTGATTCATCTGCAAAATATGGCACTACTAATCACTTCCTTTTTAAAAAATTGTTTTTAATGTTTATTTATTTTTGAGAGGAAGAGAGAGAGTGCGAGCAGGGGAAGGGTTAGAGAGAGACAGAGACACAGAATCCAAAGCAGGCTCCAGACTCTGAGCTGTCAGCAGAGAGCCTGATGTGGGGATTGAACTCATGAACCACAATATCATGACCTGAGCTGAAGTCAGACACTTAACTGACTGAGCCACTCAGGCATCCGAATCACTTCCTCTTTTGAAAATGTTTCTCTTAGCTTAGAAGAGAAGTGGCTTCTCTTAGAAGTCACCACATTCTGTTGGTTTCTTTCCTATACTGTTGGTCATTCCTTTTCAGTCTTTGTTGGTTCCTCTTCTTTTCCCATATTTTTTTAAGTTCATTTATTTATTTTGAGAGAGGCAGAGAGAGAGAGCGAGAGAGAGAGCGGAGGGGCAGAGAGAGAGAGAGAGAGAGAGGGGGAAGGGGCAGAGAGGGGGGGAGGATCAGAGAGAGAGAGAGAGAGAGAGAGAGAGAGAGAGAATCTGAAGCAGGCTCAGCACTGTCAGCGTGTAGCTCAACATGGGGCTCGAACTCACAACCATGAGATGACCTAAGTAGAAATCAAGAGTCAGAGGCTTAACCCAGCTGAGCCACCCAGTCACCCCTCCTGTATTTTCAGCATTGGAGTGTCCCACGTCTTTGTCCTTTTCCCTCTCTTTACTCACTCCCCTTAGATTATCTGAAACAGACTCATGGTTTTAGTTTCATCTAAATGCAGATGAAATCCTGCAATTTTCTCTCCAGCTCCAATCTCTCTTCTGAAGTCAAATCAGCTTCTGACTCAAATAGTCCATTTGGATATTTAAGAGATACCTCAAACTCAACATGTCCAAAACTGTATTCCTAGTTACCTTACAACCACACACACACACACACACACACACACACACACACACACACACTAAAATATGACTGAGGTTGACAGCACTGGAACAGTAGTTAGCACGCAGTAGGCTCAACAGATCAGCTAAAACAGGTAGATTAGGCCACAGCCCCGCTCTAAACCTTCCAGTGGCTCCCCATTTTGTTCAGAGGAAGAAGCAAAGTTACAAAGGCCCAATAAGGCCCTTCTCAAACTGGCCCCATTACCTCTCTGATGCTGTTTCCTATTGCTTCCCCATCATTCACACGGCTCTGGTCACACTGACAAAGATGTCCGCCACCAAGCTAGGCAACCCTGCCCTAATGCCTTTGCATTCATTGTACCCTCTTCCTAGATGGCTCTTTTTCCAGATGTCCTAAACTTGTACCTTTACCTGTTCACAAATGTTTCCTCAGTGAGGACTAACCTGATTACCCCATTTAAAATTACAACTCCCTAACCTAGTCCCATGATCCCAATCCCCTTTATGTGCTGCTGGGTTTATTTTCTCCCTAGCATGGATCACCTTCTAACTTACCATATAATTTACTTAAGTATAATGTTTACTTATACATCTTGTTTCTTATTAGTTTTTTTCCCCTAAAATACAAGCTTCCTGATGACTTGGGAGTTTGTCTGTTGCTGACTGACTAATGTATTTATTTGACAACACCAGAAGAGTGCCTTGCACACAACAGACTCTTATTAAAAATTGTTGAATTAATAATATTTGTTGATTAATAATCTCAGGTGCTGGGGCTATATATTCTAGAAAAGAGGGAAACTATTTGCCTTATATGAATTACAAAGAAAAAACCTCAGTGTTTGGGAGAGTCTGAGGCAATAGTGGCAGTGGAGAGATCTGTTGTTCATTCTCCCATCCTAACATCTTCTAAAGGCTGAAAATCAATACATGCAGAAGAGCCAGACATGGAACAGTGCCGAGCCCGAGCGTGCGACAAACAGTGTGCGAGGAACATGGTTGGCATTCTCTATCTAGGGAAGAAACTTCAGATTGGTTGTGGGTGTAGAGCAGAGGAGAAGGTTTCTCTTCTCTTTTTTCTCCATAGCAAATAGCATCTTAATGAGTCTTGACAATTACACACAAACACTTGAGGATCAAAAGAAGCGTAATTAGTAATGCTATTTACTACTCCTTTCTCTCCCTCTACACAGAAAATATAAAGTGTAATCTGAAGAGTCTTCAGCAGATCATCAGTTCTGTTTTAATTAATTAGCTAATAGAAATCAGTTTTCCATTATACTGTCAGTCTCTTTTTGTTTCAAAATAAATGATCAGGCAGACATTCCTTTTGGGGAAGTGTTTTTTGGATGCCTTGGAATTTATGACTGGGAAGAAATATTCTTAAATTTTGAAGGTCTTGGAACACTGAAGCAAAATATGAATATGTGTGCATATCTTCCTGATACCAATTCTTTCATTTCAGGCAAGTTGCTTATAAATCAAAACAAATTTTAAGGGAAAACAATGAATCATCTGAAGCATAATTAAAAGTGAAGTTTGTGGAATAACACGAACACTAATGGGAAAGTAGTAAGATTACATTTAATAAAAGGATAGGATATATTTCCTATCAAAGTTATGGAAGACAAAACTAAAGCAATTATGCGTAAATGACTCTCAACATTATTTAATAAAAATAGCTTACTTAATGAAACAGAATGTTGTTTCCTAGCACTTAAAAAAATTAAAACTACATGCAGCTGTCTCTCTGCACTATCACCTGGTTGTGTGAACCCTTTAGGGGTCTGTAGCCCCCTTACCAATGGCTGCACTACTACTCTTCTGCCCTAACACTTTCTAGTGGTCAGACTGACAATACTCCTGAGATTTTAAAAAATGATTTCAAGATATTTAAATGCTACACAACATGGATGGAGCTAGAGCATATTATGGTAAGCGAAGTAAGTCAGTCAGAGAAAGACAAATACCATATGATCTCAATAATATGCGGAATTTAAGAAACAAAACAGATGAACATGGAGGGAAAAAAGAGAGAGGCAAACCTTGAAACAGACTTGTAACTACAGAGAACAAACTGAGGGTTGCTGGAGGGGTAGGGGGTTGGGAGATATAGGCGATGGGTATTAAGGAGGGCACTTATGATGAGCACTAGGTATGGTATGTAAGTGATGAATCACTAAATTCTACTCCTGAAACTAATATTATACTATATGTTAACTAGCTAGAATTTAAATAAAAACTTGAAACAAACAAAAAGATATTTAAATGCTACTAGGTTATCAAAAGCTTAAACCCCAATCATTCAATTAGTGACAAGAACAGACGTGCTGGGATGGGGAGTCCAGTCCTCTGTTTGCAAGGAGCACTGGGAAGTTAGAGGAGTTGCTTATGAAAATGTCACATGACAACCTTCCATTAGCCAGCACTATGGTGGGAATCATACTGCAGGACATAAGAGTATCAGACCAACGTGTTGTACATCTTAAATTTATGCAATGTTATATGTCGATTATAGCTCAATAAAATTTTTTTATTTTTATAATTTTTAAAAAATGCTTCAATAAATGGAAAGAAGAAAACCACTGACTGAGAGGCAGTCTCAGACTGCAGAAAGGATGTGAGTAAAAGCAGAAATGAATAAGTGGGCTACCAGCAAAACACACAAAATCCTTTTCTTATAATCAAAGTCAGCTATTCCCACCAAGGTAATCAAGATAAACATTAAAGTTAGATACTTGACAGGGCTATGTAAACAAAATGAATACACATATATAATTTAAAACTTACAAGCAATAAACGATATTTGCTCAATTTGAAAGCCAGAGCAGTCTGGGTCCGATACTACCTTGGGCCCAACCCCATTATTAGAAATAGAAAAGCATATTAATTACATAGCAGATTTTCAAAAACAAGTGTTATACTTACCAAATAGATTGAAATGACTCAAAATTATCCTTACGAAGTATCCAACCTTTATAAAATATTGTTATCCTTACCTGTAAATTTTCTTTACTAGTAAGAGGTTTTCCTGAGTCAAATGATTGAAATATCTGTCAATATATAAAGCACTAACGTTAGACACAAAAGTATTGGTTTTTTTTTAATTAAACTGTTAATGTGTTCTAAAAGTATTTTAAATGTAATTTTTATTATAAAAGCAATACATGTTCTAGTCAGAGAGATGAGTATAGAATAAAGAAGAAAGTAAAAAAGTCACACATAAGTCAACTTCTTTTAGTTTGTCAATGTTAATATTTTGGTGTCTTTACTACCAATTTTTTTGATGTACTTTAAAATTATATTGGGGCGCCTGGGTGGCTCAGTCGGTTAAGCGTCCGACTTTGGCTCAGGTCGTGATCTCACGGTCCGTGAGTTCGAGCCCCGCGTCGGGCTCTGTGCTGACAGCTCAGAGCCTGGAGCCCGTTTCAGATTCTGTGTGTGTGTCTCTCTCTGCCCCTCCCCTGCTCATGCTCTGTCTCTGTCTCAAAAATAAATAAACATTAAAAAATTTTTTTTAAATAAAAAAAATTATATATATATGTATTTGTATTCCTTTTCATTAAACATTGCATCATAATTATTTTTCCATGTCATTAAGTCATTTGTAAACCTCAATCTAATAACTAAGTAATGTTCTACACTACGAATGCATCATAATAACTCCTTTCCTTTTGTTAGACATCAGGGGGACACATTCCCACCCCCATCTCACCATTCAGCCCTAGTTTAAATAACACGCGTGACTATTTTGTCTGTATATCTCACTATCCCCTTTGGATAGATTCCTGGGAACAGAACTGCTGGGTCATAAGAGTATTAGAATGAGTATTAGCATTTAGAAAAATCTTTGCCAGTTTGAGGTAAAATCATATTACTCTTTAGAATAACTCTTTTTGTGGTTCTTTTCCTTTATTGTGAATGACCTGTCAATATGTTTGGCTCTAAATATAATGCCACATTAGGAAACATTCCATTTATTTGCCACAGGAGATGGTTGTATCATTGTGCAGAATGCATTCCTCTTGGTACAGAGGCCCTTTTTCAAAGATGCCAGTACTGATGCCATGCCCATATCCCCTGGGTCATCTGGAAGACACCAGAAGCTTCTATGGATAGGTTACTCACTGATGGACAGTATCCTACTTCAAACACCTGTATGCCTTTGCTTGAGGGCATTCTGTGGCCACAGGAGTATTCAGGAGAGGCTGGAAGTACAGGGAGTAACCCAATCCAATGAGCGCAAGATTGTTTTCCCTGGTCTCTGAGGGCCTGATTGTCCACGCAGTGACTCATTAATACTCTCTGCAATAGTTCTCCTCCCTTCCCTATGTAACTTACCACACACTCACCATTCTCCCTGATATCACTTCCCAAATATACTACTTGCTCCCAAATCCTTGTCCTAGAATCTAAGGGATTTGAGGGACCCCTAAACCAAGACATCACAGATAGCTCTTACTGGAATAAAGTGCTGGTAACTGTTAACAATTTTTCCCTTTTTTGACGGTATTTTTTATCTTCTCTAATACACTGAAAAGTGAATACGTGAATCCAAGGGAAGACCTTTGTTGATATAATGGGAAGAAAGCTGATGATGGACTTAGATTTGGTGATAAGAGCAGAATCCCAATATGAGTATCATGTTAAAAGATAGAATTTTTTTTAGTCTGTGAAAAGTCCAGTAGTAATCTGTAAGACTTTTTCAGTTACTTCTTTTACAACTAAAATCTAATTAATTAATCCTTTCTTTAAATAACTAGCCTGCAGCCTAATAACATTGGCACCTATTTTAATTATAAACCCTGAACGCATTTCCTCTTTTAATTACACTTTTTAAGTTCCCAATTGAAGCTGGAAAGCTTCAAATTAACTTGGAGAATACAAAATTTAAAGTCACAATCTATTGAAAGACAATTCACCCATACTTTTCTCTCATGAAAACTAGATAATAAAAATGAAGTTGGAATTTACCTATAAAGATGAGTTTCATACTGTTTGTTTTGGTGAAGGCAATGAACGTTAAAAAGTCTCTTTTGTTTCTCTTTCTACCCAGCTAGTTTTTCTTTCCTTATCTTTCTGACCTTGAAATGTGGATGACTCCAACGTTTAGTCCTCTGACTTCTATTTCTCTTTCTCTGCCCTACCTGATTTCATCCAGTCTCATGATTTTAAATTTCTATGTTAATGCTCCCAAATTTACCAGGATCCACCTCTACTAAGGAGACCACTTTTCATTCCTTCCACCACTATTACCCCAACCATTGTCATGTCTCACTCATGTTATTTGCAAAGGCCTTCTAACTGGTTTCCCTATTTATACCCATGCCCAACTGCAGTTTTTTTCTCCAAACGGCAGGCAAAGTGGTCCTTTGGAAAGCAATTCTTATCCTGTCATTCCTCTGCTCCAAACTCTATAAGGCTTCTCATCTTATTTAGAGTAAACGCCAGTCCTCACCAAGCCCTAAGATGTCCTATATGACTGTAGTTCCTGAGTCCCGCCATCTACTACTGTTCTCTCTTTTACCAGCTCCATTTTGCCTCCTTGGTTTTCCTCAACCACATCTTGCAGGTATCTCTGTCAGGGCCTATGCCCTTGTACTTCCTCCTATTCCTATCCCTCCCTCGAATCTTTCACCCTCAAAACTCCCTTATTAGAGAGACTTCCCAAACCACCTTGAATAAAATAGCCATCCACTGCCCTAATCACTCTCTGTCCCCTCAACTCAGCTTGGGTGTCCCTCATGGTACATCATCACCTGACATATCTTTATGTGCTTAATATGTTTATTGTTCGTCTTCTTCACTGGACTGTCCAATAGTAACATGCTTCCAAAAAGGCAACATCTCCATTTATCTTTTTACTGGTCTATCCCCATGACTAAAGTAGTGCCTGTATTCAGTAGGCACTCAAAAAATATTTTTAAATAAATTAAAATATAATTTTAATAACAAAATGCAAACCATTTACATCAGGAAAGGCTGCTGGCTGAGAAGCAAGCAAGAAAATATTGGCAATTTAACCCAGGTAAGAAGATGAGTTAGTTCATGCCAAGACAATGAGCAAAAACACCGACTGATTCATCTTTGTCTAGACACATAGACAGATAGATAGATAAGATAGATAGAGATACAGATGTATATACATATACACACAGATGTATCGTATTGCCTACTGAATGTCTCTCTTAGGAGATAACCTCACACTTGCCCTAGAACAACAAATTATAATGCTATAGCAGTCATATTGAGAAATAAGCAGTGACATTTTAGGGGAATACACTGAAGTAATGAATGCATTGTACGTATATTTAATTTCAGTTGCTACAAGTAATTTTCAAGACTTACAGCCTATTTCCCAGCTTCTTTTAGTTCTTCCAAATTTGAATGTCACCAGTATGTACTGTGTCTGCCAGTCTCACTCCTCACGCATACAATCTCCCCCAGGAAACTGACTTATTACCTCCTATTTCCTTTATTGCTGGATCACAAGGGTCCAAGCTGCTGCAAGATCACTCAGTGATTCCCATGAAACCCAAAATAGTGGGAAAAATGGCTCACTCTGATTTAAATATAAATGCCAGTATTCATTTTCAAGGATGTTTCAATTATCTAATTTACAAACACAATTTGAACAAAACATGCTTAACACTTTGGTATACAATATATAAATCAAAAAAATATCCAAATAAAACATGAGGAGAGACTGTTTTGACTAACAACATTAGCCAGAAATTGTAAGATTAGACGCCAAAGTCTAAGAGGTAGTGGCTGATAAATGTGTCTACTGAGACCGTCCATAACATACAGACAGAATTCCATTGTAAAAATCGACTCCAATACCATACTCCCCCACATGACACCCTTCCATTCCAGACAAATGAAAACTTGTAAAAGCCTGCTGTTAGCTATAACCAGGCTTAACAAAGAGGTTTGCAGTACCAGAGACTTGTAAATACACTTTTGTAGAAGTATTCCCTAAATTTTAGGAATGTAGCCTTCAAGAGGTAAAGAAATGGCTTTGAATCAAACAGCAGATTTACCTTCACTTTTCCAGTAGCTTTACAGCCTGCAGGTATTGAGGAAGGCATGTTTTTTCCATAAAAAATCTGGGATATCTCATAAAAGGCTTCAGAAAAAAATCCTAAATCTGTAAGGACTTCTATCTTTAAAGGAAAGAAAAAGAAATGAGATTTTAAAGTAAATGATTTGTGTTACTTACAAAATAACAATTTTAGAGAAAAGTCATCAACTTTCTGAGTTCCAAAATTTCTGCTTAATACTGGCAATGCCGTCTAAACTAATGCTTGGTAAACACAGTGGATGGAGATGTATGTGTTTGTGTATAAGCTAGTTTACATGTGCAATAGACCAAGAAGCTGATAAACAACAGCAGGCAATTGTTCAAAGCGATGGACATTTATCAGATGTGGCTTACTTCATCAGAGGCAAACACAAAACATAGCAGGCATAGAAGGGTTAAAAAAATAACTAAAGTTATTTTTTGCTCCCATAGTGAACTATGGCTTAAAAGAAAAACAAAACAAAAACACTCCTGATGTTCTTTAATACTCTGAGCAAAGTGAAACAAACCAGGAGATGAACTCTACAATGGATCAATGTAGAGACAACTATTTGCTTTGTCCCCATGATTAATGGACACTGTCAATTTTAAAGACATATCCTTAAAATTAATCAATTGGTGACTATGCATTGTGTGTGGTTCAATTTGAATATTATCCAGCAAGACTTTCAATCAGGAAATTATGGGAAGAAATTTCCTGAACAAAGTCATTCAATCGTTCAACATGTTTATTGGGCACCTCTTATGTACCAAGCCCTCTTGGATGTTACGTTCCTTCTGGATGTGTATTTAGCTAAGTTTAAATGATACATGAAGATCTACACAGTATTATAAGGGATGGAGGGTAATGACAAAATGCTACTCTCAACATTCCAGTCAAGGAGGACTTCTCTGAGAAGACATACAAGAAAAAATTGGGGAATGATGTGAGAGAGAGAGACATGTGGAAAATCTGTTGAAGAAACTCAAGCACAAAAGTCATGTGGCCATAGGAGCAGTCTGGGAGTCCTGGGGTGCTCAAGGAAGAGCCTTGTGGCAGGAGTTTAGGGAGAGAGGGGAAGAGGGTTAGGAGGTAGTTATGAATGGTGGCCTGCAGACCAGAGTAGGAACCTGGAATTTTATTCTCGGTGTGATAAGAAGTTATTAGAGCATTTTGAACAGGGCATGGCCCTAACCTGACTTACATCTTGCAAACTCCAGTGATTGTTGAGAATAGAGAAGAGTAAATTGTGCAAGCAGGGAATGAAATAAAAAATTGGATGAAGCTCATATGCATATAATACACATACATACACATATACTTGTTATCTCTTTTCCACTAAGCACCACCTTAGGAATCTCAAACCTATATAAATTTTAAAGAAATAAAAAGAAGGTAAGTTCGGGGTAAATAAGATGTGACAATAACCTGAATAAAACATAAAAGGTTTGGGAGAATATTTTCAATGGAGAAGAGAAAACTGCTTGTCTATCAAGTTGCATACTTTGGTTCTTGCCTAAGATACCTTGGGCTCTAAACTCCCCAGTACCATATAATATCAAAGTAGGCATTAGGGAGTCATATGAGCTCTTTTAGACTTCCAGATGAACATTTTTTTTCTTACCCCTTGCAGGAAATGCTGTGCAAGGTTAGTCTCTTCTGGTCTTGGCTGTGAGAAGGCTGTAACATGAACTACCTGTAACTGCGAAGCCTACCTCTGGTTTCAGTTCATCATACCAATCTGGCCATTTGAAAAAGCAATGGCAATAATAATGAACATGTATTTTCAGAAATGGCCAATGGTGTGAACATAAACAAGCCAGATGGAAGAAAGAACTACCCTTGAATCAACCCTTCACTCGCACAAATACAGAACTATCAGTACCCGTCCCGTGAATGCTGGATGTGTTGAGAGTAATAAATCTTTCAAAATGTTGGCAGTTCTAAAGTGAAGCCAGACTGGCTGATCATAAAGAGGTCTTAAAGCTTTCCCTGAAAGACACTAGTGCACAACCGAAACTGAACAGCTTGATCTATTGCTGTTTGACTTGTCAGAAAGTATTGTTTGCTATTTCCTGACTATGACTTTTCCCTCTTCCCACTCACTGACCCCAGTTTACTTCAGAAAGGTCAGGCCAACTCTACTCAAACAGGCTGTCATTTCTTCCTCTCTATGATGCAATAGTTGCCCTTTTTCATTGTTTCTGTCAAAACCCTAGTCAGGTTTATTGTTCTACTATGCCAGCAAGACACCATTCCATCTTGCTCTGCTCCTGACACTGTTACCAGATACATCTGATCATGTCCTTCTTTTGATCAAGATTCTGCAATTCATTCCACCTCTCCACCCAAGGCTGCAGACTACAGTCCACAGTTCTTCACTGGCTTTGAAGCTACTCTAGTACAAAAAGTTTCCAAGTGCTAACAATCCAATAAAAAACAAACTTAGCTAATCAAAAACTTAGGTCCAGATTCTATCTTTCAGTGCCTCTCCGGATCTCCTTCTGACACGTTACTAACAGTCACTGCAACCCTTCCATGCTTCTCTTGCCTCTAAATGACAGACCAGAATAAAACTGTTACCTAGTTCTGATTTCATAATCTCCTCATTTCTCTCACTGTTCAGCCTCCACATTATGCTTCAGTTTGGAAGTCAGGACTGGGCCCCCTTCATGGACATCATGGACCACAACATGCACCTCTGGGAGTCTCATACAACCTTCTCCCTACTCAAAACCTCCTCTCTGGCTTCACTCAACCACCACTGCACGCTTAGAGTCGATGCTGTCTCATCTCCGTATCTTTCACATTGTTGTCTGCCCAGAATGTTCCCTTCTTCCCCTCTCCTGCTGAGTTACTTCTGCTTTCTTCACCAAATCTTACCTACTTAGTAAAATCAAGAGACCCAAAGCCATTTTCCCTCTTTCAAACTTCGCAGAAGACAGTGCTCATCATATTCATTTGGAAACAGTCAAGGGGCAGATGCACATGATATTGTTTTGTGTATACATCCTGTCTCTCACTTCCTTATAAGCAAGAACCATGGGTTGCATTTCTTTAATTAGCTACTAACATAGTGCTTTTATATAGGAGATACTCAATAAGTGTTGTTTCAGAGGTAAAGCAATAAATGTTTACCAAGTATCTTCTAGGTGAGTTCCCACTAAACACTAAAAAGTATGGACAGTAGGCCCTTGATAAATGTCTATAGATTTTAATTTCAATTCAACAATTAATTACTGAATATCAATATATGAATTTATTTCTCAATATACAATAGGAAACTAAAAGATGAATGTGATACAGGCCCTAACCTCAAGAATTTTGCAATTTTGAATAGAGCACTGTCTTGAAAAGACAGAGAGAGAAAAGTTATATGCAGCTTTTAAAAAAAGTGTCACTGGAAATCAAAAGCAGGAGAACTCTTAAGAGTTCACTAGGTCAGAAAGAGTGATCCAGAAATTTTCATGCTGATAAAAAATCATTTATTCCTGAGTTAAAATATAGTCTCTTAATAGTTAGCACCAGAATTCCTCTTAGGGAAGGTATTGTCTTTATTTAGAAATAGAATGCAATGGACTATTTGGGTCTGAAAACACAGCCCAGAGACAGGATCCAGATAGAGAGAAGAGCTCAAAGGGAAGTCTAATTTTCTCTCATTATAAAATGAGAAAGCTTTGTGGAAGAAGGGTAGAAGGTATTTCCAAAAAGGGACAAGGAGGGGTAAGCCAGTGGTGTGTTGGAGCTCACTTACTCCCAAGGACAAGAGGAAATTGTGCACATCTTGTCTCAATTCCACATTCAGGAATGCCCTGTTGGTAGGCTGAAGTAAGCCGTAGGGGGAATATTTGTACCATGGAAACTGAAAATGCTACAAATCAGGGCTTTTTTTTAGAGTGAGGCGTGAAACATTTACCAGCACACATCTGATTAAGCCATGGGATGAGAGGCAAAAGCATGAGATGTTGGCTAAGAAATATTTTAAACTCAGACATGCCAAACATTCTATTTTAAATTGTTTGTTTTTGCCTCAACTTAAGTTTTCCTGTGTTCCAAATTTTTACTAAGTCCAATGCAAAAAGACAGGCCTTGGGTGACTGTGTTGTGTATGTCTGTGTGTAAGTGAGTGAGTGTGTGTGTGTGTGTGTGTGTGTGTGTGTGTGTAAAATGGGAATTAGGGCTGAATTCCATAGTCAAGATGAGGAGGTGCAGAACAGGGAGCAAATCTGCTGGATGTTGAGGTGATCCATGTACAAAATGGATTCAGCAGAAGTGGACTATGACCACAGCTAAGTAGGAAAATGGGCAGAGAAAATGAGGTGCTTGAAGTACCCACTCCACATGGGGTTGGAGCCAACTGCATATGACTCTTGAGGGCAGAGAGCCTCTCCTGACTTCTAGGTTACAGAATTAGTTATAATTCAGCATCTGTGTGTTTTGTCATGTCAATTGCCTATGCAATGAAAACTTCTCACATATCATGATATACATAAAGATCCTTGGCAAGAAGTTCACAGAAACTTCAGAAAACTGACTCATTAGTCTCCACCCAGAGACCAACATTTCAGAAGTGGTGATTTCCAGGCTGACTGATGTTGGGTGAGCCTTTTTCCTGTGTGTAGCTCTTCCTCACCTTACTGTGGTCCAAGCATAAAACGATCTAACCATTCTAATTAGCTCTCTCTCATACTTTATTATAATAACGGGCAGGGTTTTTTTTTTTTTATGTCAGTACACCATATTATTATCAGCTTATTATTATGACTATTAGAACCAAATTCATTTATGAAAATATTTTATAGTTCAAGGATATCAAATATCTTAAAAGTTTGTGACATACCTTGAGGATCCTTGCTTCTAGATTTCTGACTAGGTCTTGGCAAATTCCAGAAACAAAATACTGATACAATGCAAGGAGAGGCAGAACCTACCAATGGTAAAAACATTTTTTGATTTAGAACATGTTTTATCAAGTTAACAACCTAAAAATAAAATGTAGCCAAATTTAATGTAGGAGATGTTATGTAAAAGAGCAATTGATTTTGTCATGCTAGGATCCTCTATTATTTGGCATAAATGAAACAATCTGCCTAGCATAAGCTTCATGATTTTATGAGAACTTAAAAGTGCCACCAGGGGGACTTTTAGATGCCGCTTGGTACCCAAAACCTAGGTTTTGAATGTCTTTAAGCATGGAAAAGTGAAAATCCAACCAATTACCTTCCTTGAAAAAAATTAACTTAACATATATATGAATCACTGAGGCCTGGAGAAACATTCTAGCAAATAAGCTATCCAAAATTCAAAGCAAAGGAACTCACGTCCATGTCCCCAACCCTTTCATCTCAATGGCTGCTGCTATTTGTCTTCAACTGGAATATCTCTATCAGCAAAAAAGTATTTTATAGCATGCCCATTATGTGTCAGGCACTGTTGAATGACAACAAAATCTAACCGGTCCTTGCTTCCACAGAGCAGATAGTCTACTGATTACCCACACGTACTCTTCACATAATATTTTTATTTGCCTAGAATTAACCCCAAAGTTCAACTCCTCTTGAAATCTCATGGGTGAAAGCTTACAAACTATCAATATTTGAGTTGATCCCAGCCACCATCTGGCCAGAGTCAGATGTTGAGGGGATAGGTGTTTGCTTAGACTTCTGAACAGCTTCTGATCTCAACTGGAAACTGAAATTCCTACAACTGGGCCCTTCCCCCACTGAAGAAAGATAGAGCAAAGAGGACTTTTGGGATCCCCATTATTTATCAAACTATTTCCCATGATTCCACAGCAAAAGGTCTCATAGCAAGTTTTATATGTGACAGCAGTCTCTTTACCCACTAGGCTTCTTCTGGAGGGTAGTATAATACAGAATAGAAACTGTTTACATGGTGCAAGTTCAGCTAAGGAACCTCTAATTGTCAGTCAACTGGCAGCTGCTAATAGCAATAGCTTTTTAAATGGTTTAGAACTGGTCTTAAATGATTTCAAACATAATACTTTTTTTTTACAATTATGCACAACAAACATAACACAATATCTTTTTCTACAATTAATGCAGCACAAAACAATAAGATTTGGCTATTACTTTTTAGGTTGTTTCTTTTCTTTAGTAAGGAATAAAAACACACCACTTTATTGCTGCCAATTGCTCAATTATTCAGAAAAATGTTCTCAATTTCTTAAGCTTCAGAGAAAAAAAGTCTCATTTCTTTTCCAATGCAGTGATATGTATTATATATGAATATGACTAGGCAGCTAAAGGTTACCCAGGGGATAGAACTATTTTCTAAATCCAGAAATGAATCCCCTTAACAATGAGAGGAGCACCATTTCGTTATCTTTTTCTAATAAACAATTTCTTGCCAAATATGCCAAGTGTTAAAAGCATTTATCAATCTCTTCACTTTAATACTTGGCTTTATAATTTAATAACTCATATCAGGGGGCAATAAATCTTTTCACTACAACAAGAGAGAATGAATTCAGAACAAGAGAATAGAAAATATATAGGAAAAAAAGAAAGTAGGTATGAAAACTATGGAAGAAAAGGAAAGAACGAGAAAAAGAGAAAGAATAGGAATTAAGAAACAAATATGGTGGGGAAGAGATACAAAAGTAGAGGAAAGAGCATATGAGAAGAAAATAGGAAAAATGAAATAAAGGAGAAAAATATATAATGACCAACAGGTAGAAATACTAATTTATTTTTTAAGTGCAACCAACTTCAAATTTATAATCTACACTGTTACTTATTTCCTCAAAGGAAAAGAGAATTGCATGAGGGTTTTGAATGTCTTAGGATATTGAGAAGTATTTGTCTTTTATTTCACAGCTAAAATCTGTTCAGTTCACAGCTGTTCATCTAGATGTACCCTTAACAGAGAGAAGACAAGAAACACAAAGATCAACTTATCTCAACAAAGAAATACTCGCAGCTTTGGTAATGATATGACCTGCAATGACTTAATGCAATGAGTTACATGTACACTAGACTGCTCTGTTTAAGACCAGGAAACATTCTAAATCAATTTCCCCAAATGTCTTAAGAGGGGGGAAAAAAGGTAAAATAATAGAATAAAAAGAGAAAAAAACCCAACAGACGTTGACTTTGTATCCAAAATGAAACACAAACAATGATGTCAAAGAAGGAATATGAATTAATATATTTCATTTTGAGCTACAGGTAAACATCCTGAATATAGGGTTAAAGAGTTAAATGACGACTGAGAGACCATCAGCAAAATCTGAATGGCATAAAGTATAAGGCAAAAATACCAGAGTGAATTGAGATTTGTTGATTTTACACATTACTTACTATTAGATTTTGCTTAGCAAAGTGCAGTTCACGTATAACGTAATACAGACTTGCAACTACAGAGCAAATGTCAGCCCTGTATCTGTCCGAGAAGAGCTCGATGCCTGGGAGAAGCTGAGTGATTTCATACTGAGCATAGCAACGTTCTGCTTTGGGGTGTGGAAGTGTGGTTCTGAGCAAGCCCTGAAAATGGAAACAGGTGAAATGAAGAGCAATAAATTGCATGTTTAACACTGAAACAGAAAGACAAGTATGTGGATTACTTTCTAAAGTGCTTAGCATATGCCTAGCAGACTGTATCTTGTAATAAATGGTAGTTATTGTTAATATTATCATCATTATGGGTTCAAATGCTTTTATCATTTAAGACGGGCCTTTTAAATTCCACAGTAGTTGGATACTTATTATTTTCAGAGGAAATTATCATTATATTATCATTTATTGAGGTCAGTTTTGTGTTGGCCACTATTGGTAAATTCTTTATAAACACTGCCTAATTTACTCCTCATTTACCTTACCCCTACAACGAAAGATTATTACCTCACACACAATATAATGGAGGCTTAAACAATTAACTTATTTGAGCTCACACAGCTAATGGCGGCAGAAAGAAGATTAAGTCACACTTATTTAAATCAAAATAAATATGTTCTTTCCGCTATACCAGTCTACAAGTAGAGGAGATAACAAGTTATTTCAGAAGTCTAAATTAGGCAGCAGTAATTCTGAACTTTTAACTGAATTAAGCAAAAAGATGAATTGTCTAATTTCACCAGTATGTCTTAGGTAATTTATATGACCAATATTGTATTTGATGCTGGGAAACAACACTGGTACACAAATTTGAATTTTACAGTTAGGAGTACTTCTTATGTTAAGTAATTAACATTAAATGATGACAAATGCATTATGAAATTATTTTAATGTATATATCAGAAAAGAATTTTAACCAGATTGTTCATTAAATTTATCAGGTACCTACTCTAAAACACTACACAGTTGTTTAAGTTTTTAATTTTACAAATATGCTTTAAAATCATAAAGAAATTAACAGTTGTTTAAAATAAATGCCACCAGCTTTCATTTTAGGTATAGTATTACTGAAAAAGTATGTCCATAGTAAGCAAAAATTTAATTTTTCCAATTGCTTATTTTCTAAAACATGAACAGCACTCTCTTCAAGAACAAGCAGTATATAAGGAGTCGGTATCAGATTATCATTCCCTTTGCACACCTGCCTCTTCCACCTCCTGTCTTTAAAGCACAAGCAAGAGGTGCATGGAACATTAAGAAAAGTGAAAAGTCTGGCCTTATATTCAGAGAAGGCTTTCCAGAGATCTCATCTACCCAGATTGCATAAACTATTAGACTCGTCTGATACACAGAACAAGGGTGTCCACCCTTCAAAGTAAACAGAACCTTTAGTAGATTGCAAAGGCCCCTGGCTACATCCCTGCATCTCAAAATGTCTTGTATTTCAGATAAAAGTTACTTTCTTCTTCAGTGAAGTCAAACCAAAATTCTAAGAGCTGCCAACACTATAGTTCTGTAGTCTTCAACTTATTTCTTGCTTTCATTATATGGTATACTTCACATCATGCAATAGAGGAAAACTTTAGTTAGAGATGAGGTAACCTAAGGCAACCATTTGGAGTCAAACAGACAGGCTTCGCAGCTCACTAGAAACACAGTCTTACTAATGATGAGAGACTCAGTTTCCCTATCTGCAAAACTCCTTCCGGAGTCTAAAGGAGAAAGAGACCCTGCTGAATATTCAAGGTGAAAATGCCGCAGGGGTTCAGCCAGTGAAGGAAAGACGGGCTTATGCTATTTCATCAAGGTCCCGCGCGATTTTCCTACCTATGAGTTTTATGAATATGATAAGCCACTGCACTTTATTTTTTCCTGACTGAACGGCCATTACTGTAGAAAGCTATACATAAAGTGTTACCTGAAAGAGTAATGCAGACAAAATGCAACAGTTGGTTCTCTCGTCAACCTCTGAGATCTTAATAAATCTAAATAACAAAAAGAAATGGGTTCATAGACAATTTTCCAATAATAGTTTTATATAAATACATCTCTAATACTCACAGATTTTCTAAAATTAAAATAGTCTTTGTGATTCTAAGAGTGCTATGCTCTCATATAAGATCTAGAATACAGACATTTATATACACACACACACACACACACACACACACACATATATAAAATGAAATATCACCAATAATCTTACCACCTAAACATGATTGCTGGTAACATTTTGGCTAATTTTCTTCTGGAATTTTTTCTTTATATATAAATTGTTAAATTTTCTCTGTAGATCAAAATACCGTGCATGTTTTCGCCCACCATACTCTACAGGAAAGCTAAAAATGTGATTGGAGAGGTGAAAGAAACCTGTACCTCTACTGCTTCCATACTTTTAAAATTTCTCACATTATTCAAGTATTTAAAATATTTGTCAGTGCTAACTAAGTGTAAGACACTGTGATGACTTTCACATATGTTATGTGTTATATGTTATGTGTGGCAGGCTGAATAATACTCCCCACTCCCTGCCAAAGAGATCCATGCCTTAATCCCCCAAATCTACGAACATGTTGCTTTCATGGCAGAAATAAGTCAATCAGAGAATGACAAATACCGTATGATTTCACTCATATATGGAATTTAAGAAACAAAACAGATAAACATATGGGAAGCAAGGGGGAAAAGATAAGAGGGAAACAAACCACAAAAGACTCTTAACAATAAAGAACAAACTGAGGGTTTCTGGAGGGAGGTGGGTGGGAGATGGGCTAGAATGGGTGATGGATATTAAAAAGGGCACTTGTGATGAGCACTGGGTGTTATATGTAAGTGATGAATCACTGAATTCTACTTCTGAAACCAGTATTTCATTGTATATTAGCTAATTAAAATTTAAATTAAAAGAAAGTAATAAAATTGACCTTATATTGGCCCTAAATAAAAAAAAAAAAAAGACTACAGAGGTGATTAAAATTAAGTTTGGGCTCAGTGTAATCACAATGGTCCTTACAAGAGAAAGGCAGTGGAGTCAGAGTCATAGAAGAAGAGATGAACACAGAAACAGAGGTCAGAGACAAAGAGGGAGGGAGAAAGAGGAAGATAATAGGCTGCTGATCCTGGAGAAAGAAGATGGAGCTGTGAGCTGAGGAGGGCAGAAGGCCTGCAGAAGCTGGAAAAGACCAGGAAGCAGATTCTTCCCTAGAGCCTTCAAGAGAATAGCACAGCCCTACCAATACACTGATTTTAGGACTTCTGACCCCCATAACTGTAAAATAATAAATCTGTGTTGTTTTAAGCCATTAATTTTGTGATAATTTGTTACAGAATTAGGAAACTAATACGATATGTGTTATGAGCTAAATTGTGTGTCCCCCTCCCAAATTCATATTTTGGAGTCCTAACCCCCAATAACCTCAGAATGTGACTGTCCTTGGAGATAGGGCCTTTAAAGGGGGTAAGTAGGTTATGATGAGGTCATTAAGGTGGGCCCTAATCCAGCATGACTGATGTCCTTGTAAGAAGAGGAGATTAGGATACAGACATGCATAGAGGGAGGGTGATGTAAGGACACCGTGAGAAGACCGCCAGCTACAAGCAGGGAGAGAGGCCTCAGAAGAAGCCAACCCTGCCAACATCCTAACGTAAGAATCCAAGCCTCCAAAACTATGAGACAATAACTTCCCCACAAACTGGTCCTTCATTATGGCAACACTAGCAAACTAATATGGTGTGTCACATAATTCTTGCCACCAGTTCGTAGATGAGAACACTGAGGCTCTGAGAGAATGAGGAGCCAGCCAAGGACCCCAGATTTAGGACGGGGCTCTTGAATTAGGCCCAAGTCGGCCTGCCTCCACACTGTTAGTCTTGGTCCCATACCAACTGGTCACTTGCTCAGTCATTTGTTCCACAAGTAGTTATTAAATGGCAACTCCACGCCAGACACTCAGGATACCCTGGTGAACAAGCAAAGATCTGTGCCCATGTGATGCCCACACTGTGGGGGAGGGGGTTATAGGAAGAAGAGATGGCCATAGATAATACACATCACAAACAAAGAAAGTGTATAACTTTGTATGGTATGGACATAGCTGTCCACGTATCCCATGCGTCTGAGGCATGGTGCTCTACATGGACAGGTAGGCACCCCACCAAAGGAAGCTCGCCCCATTGTGACACTCACTGAGCTATCTTTGCTGATATGACCGCTCCTTGCAAACATCCCCAAATGCCAACATTTGACAGAAATTCCTCACTATAATCTTTGGAACCTGGAGGTAAATAGCTATTGGTAGCATTGGTGAGCGAGCTACCAAACTCTTTCCATGTATGCAGCACATCTTGTTTCCTGAATATGCCATCAAGAGCTTGGCACCAACATTTAAAAGCAGCCCTAGAAGAGAAACAGAGCATCAAGCAACATGTTTTCTGAGATCTATGTCATTAAATCTAGCTTCCAAAAGAGAAAGCAAATGCACTGAAGAAGCATTTTAATTAAAATGTTAGAGAATGAATCTATACCATTTATGCTCATAACTTTTTCTCTCAGGTAGCATTTGAAGAATAAAATGTAGCAATGGGATATAATCAAAGAACTAAAATTCATGAAAAACAGTATATTTTCACAATAATTATAAATGTTTTCAAACAAACAACCCAAGTTTTCCCTTGTTCTACTGGCTCCCAGAAATCTACCTTTTCTTTTCAGCAAAGATGAGAAGGCTTCCCAGTTCATGCAATGCCTGAACTTTAAGACTTCTTTTATTGCAGGCTTGGAGAACATCTGTATTTTTAATCAAGCAAAAGAACAAATGTCAGTTCCTAGGAAATCTCTTCCTTACAGTCTCAAGAATATTCTAAGCTGCGTCATTCCTTAACTGTGGAGATAAGCAAACTGCAAGCTAATACTGCCTTCACATGTCTTGTGATCCATATACTGAAAGAGAGCAAATGATATTCTATTTACATAGTGGAGTGAGAGACTGGATCTAAGAGATAGGAACATGGAGAAAGCAGAATAAGAGTCAGGCAGGTGGAAATGGTGGAAAAGAGAAATTCAGAAGAGGCGTGCAAGAGAGAAAGGGCGGGGTGTATATGGAAATGATGTGGGTGGCTGGACTATGGTTTCCTTGGGAGTGTGAAGAAGGAGATAGTGGTAGGGTTATATGGAGGCGTCTAGATGCCTGGTGGAAAAATGTGGATGCTATTCCATAGCAGATGGGAAGCCTTGAAGGCTTTGTTTTTAAGGAGGGATGTGACAAGATCACAGCATATCAGATTTTTCCCTTTACCCAAGTGCAAAAAAAAAGCACATCTTTAATAGCATCTGAATTTGGACAGGATGGGGGAGTGGTTTCTGATAAATGCATAAATCTCCAATGAAATTCAGAGATGTCTAGCAAAAACAAAACAGAACAAAACAAAACAAAACCCAACCAACGTGGCAGTGGTTTTTAATGAAGGCAGTGCTGTCTCCTACAGGGTGTTTTAGAAATCTGAGGAAGGTTGTTAGTTGTCACAATGGGGCATCTCCCGGCATTTCATAGGTGAAGAACAGAGACACTGGATTGCCTGTAATGCACAGAAGTTTTCCCCCACAATTAAGAAAACAGGTGAGAAACCTACATATAAATTGTCTGAGTCTAACTTCTAACTGCATTTTACACATAAATAGGTCATTTTTGTATGTTTTCAGAATGCTCTGAATTTCCCAGAAATGCAACCACTCACTGTAGTGCTTTGTTTTACCTACATTTATTTGCCATTTTAGAAAACCACTGTCACCAAAATTAACAGTGCTGACAGTACTTGCATCACCAATACAATAAACTGGTATCAATCTGCATTTGTAGCTATAACATTCATGGCGATTAAACAACACAGGATATGAACACCTGATTGCTTCATTATACTTTCTAGTGCTTGAGCACCTAAGTGCCACAAATAGATTCTTTTATTATAAAATAACATTGTGTACCCTTTATTTTATATTTAGAGCTTCGTATTTATTGTTTTAAATAACATGTGTAGAAAGATTATATTAAATATACATTTCATTCCAGGGAGTAAAGGGGGAATTACTAAATGTCTGTTATAAAAAGGGGAGGGAGGGACGTTGGGTCTACAACATGCACTGTGTATACACTGATGAATTTGTTTTTTTATTTTTTTATTTTTTATTTTTTAATATATGAAATTTACTGTCAAATTGGTTTCCATACAACACCCAGTGCTCATCCCAAAAGGTGCCCTCCTCAATACCCATCACCCACCCTGCCCTCCCTCCCACCCCCCATCAACCCTCAATTTGTTCTCAGTTTTTAACAGTCTCTTATGCTTTGGCTCTCTCCCACTCTAACCTCTTTTTTTTTTTTTTTTTCCTTCCCCTCCCCCATGGGTTTCTGTTATGTTTCTCAGGATCCACATAAGAGTGAAACCATATGGTATCTGTCTTTCTCTGTATGGCTTATTTCACTTAGCATCACACTCTCCAGTTCCATCCATGTTGCTACAAAAGGCCATATTTCATTTTTTCTCATTGCCACGTAGTATTCCATTGTGTATATAAACCACAATTTCTTTATCCATTCTACACTGATGAATTTGTAGCAAAGCCAAACCAAGCAGAAAGACAAAGAAAGTGTGATCAGCTAGGGCAGAGCAACAAAACACAACAGTGGTCACATTCCAAAAAGCGGTTCGCAGATTCAGTCAAAGGAGGATCAGCAGAAGAGTGACCTTGCATCTCACCATGGTGACAGCCAGGGGGGGAAAGTGAGGAAGGGGAGGAGCTGGAAGACACTGCCCCATCACTGCCTACAAGATTCTATATTCAAGCTCTCTCATCTGACTTAAAAAAAATTTTTTTAATGTTTATTTATTTTTGAGAGACAGAGAAAGACATAGCATGAGCAAGGGAGGGCAGAGAGAGAGAGGCAGACACAGAATCCAAAGCAGGCTCCAGGCTCTGAGCGGTCAGCACAGAGCCTGTCGCAGGGCTCGGAATCACGAGCTATGAGATCATGACCTGAGCCAAAGTCGGAAGCCTAACCAACTGAGCCACCCAGGTGCCCCTCTCTTATCTGACTTCTAAAGGTAGCATTTCAGGCCCAGATACAATCTCAACATTAATGCAGAAGATCACACTAATCTTACCAATAGTTTCATAATAAGAGGAAATTACGAGTCCGAGTTGTGAATAGGGAAGTTTACTTTTTTCCACTGAACTGAAAACTCTAAAGTGTTCCTGAGAGAGGTCAGGGGGTGTTGGCATATGCATCTCTTCTGTCCCCAGGCAAAACTCCACCTTTCCAGTGGTAAATTTCTCATTGTTTATTCCTCCTTTATCTCCTAAAGTCATGGGAAAAAAACATTTTTAAAGAAATTCAAAAAGGAGAAAGAAGGGAAAGTGATGAGGAGGGGAAAGGTAGAGGAAATGGACAGGGAAAGAAAAGGAAAAATTCTGCATATATGTGAGACTTCTTTGCAGTTTGAGGGACATCGTTTCCTTAAATTTAGCATCTAGTATCATTTCTGAGGAGCCCAGGTATGTGTGGGCAGGCTCTCTGCTCATGTTATTTCGTAAAGAACACTACGGAGGGGCAGTGTGCCAGAAAGTGATGTTGAGATAATGCTTTGCTTCTCGTGGGGATTGGTGGAAGTTACATGGTTTGGGTTTGCCTTTTTTTTAAGGGCTTCTGACAGTAAGATGTTAGTTTGCCTCTGGGGTAGAGACCTCTGGGATAGAAGGAACACATAGTTAGTTCTGACCTAAGGGGGGAAAATGGAAAAGAATCAGTCTCTTTATAAGATCAGAGAACACACAGGAAAAAAAGGAAAACTATTCTAGGGGAAGTAGTCGAAAGCTGCAGAGAAAGAGAAGCCGACGTGAAGTTTGAAGTCTGCAGCCCGAGGACTGGGATAAACTGCTGAGAATTAATAGCAGGTGAGGTTCAGGGTGAACAGGTCTAATCCACTCTGAGGAATTGTATTTGCTTGTTTTTATTCATGCCCTTAGCCATTATTAATATATGCCATAATTGAAAGAAATTGAGACATGATATGGAGAGCTGATTTAATATGAGTCTATAGACAATACAACCAAAACCTGTGGGTACGTGCTATGGCAAGTGCTTTTTGGGGGGGAAGTAGGGGCAACAACAAAAAATACATACACACATATATACACACATAAGTAAAACTTCTGTCAGTGATTGTAAAGAAAATAAAATTGGTCAAATTTCTGAAAGATCAGTTCAGTAAATATTAGCATGTTAGGTATACATTTGAATCTAGTTTTAATAACTTTAAAATATAGTTATTTTAAGATTATTAATTTAAGTTTATTCTTGAAGTTTATTTTTATTATTCCAATAAATTTAAACAGCAAGGATTGTAAACATGTATTAGTATTTTTAACACATTTTTAAAATTTTTTTTTTTTTAACGTTTATTTATTTTTGAGACAGAGAGAGACAGAGCATGAACGGGGGAGGAGCAGAGAGAGAGGGAGACACAGAATCGGAAGCAGGCTCCAGGCTCCGGGCCATCAGCCCAGAGCCTGACGCCGGGCTCGAACTCACAGACCGTGAGATCGTGACCTGAGCTGAAGTCGGACGCTCAACCGACTGAGCCACCCAGGCGCCCCTTTAACACATTTTTAATAACCCAAACATACATAAGTCAAGATTTTTCCCCACCTAAATTTGAGTACATTCTTCCCCTCTGGAGTTACCAATTAACCACTCAAAGCCCTGCTTTGATTGGGCTCACAAATCAATACATGTTGAGGAGGCAAGAAACAAATAAATATGACGTGACCAATGATAGTGAATATCTTGTTTCGAGCTAAAAGAAATCTCTAAGATCAAAATCTATGGTATTAATAAGAAACCTTATTGATGCTTATGTTAAAATGTATCTATTTCCTTGACACTGATAAAGTAGGGTTTTGGTAGAGTTCTAGTTAAGTCAGTATGAATCAATTCATCTACTTATGAAAAAAAATTTTTGAATGACTATAGCACCATACTTGCAAAGAGAAGGATAAGAACATAGATGTACCATATCAAAAAATTAACGAATACTCTTCTTGCATCTACTCAAAGGAGTATGCCAGTTTCACAGAAAGCATGAAAGCAGATGAGTGAAACAGTCTTTGGTTAGGAATCAACTGTGAGGGAGAAGATGTGATCCACTAGACAAGAGGAAGACAGTGAGGGGCAGCAGGGAGTGGGCATGTAAGTGGGGGAAAGGAGGGGTCTATGGCAGAATCTGGTAGAGCCACAGGGTAGTGTTCTCCCTTCAATAAAAAGCAAGGGGTATAGAGCAAGGATTTTACCTTGTGTCTGTGCAAGGAATAACGAAAGCAATTTTCTGCTGTGTCGGATTGATCTGCTATCATATTTGGATTTTTCCAAAGTCTGTCTAAAACATCGCAAAGTGTCTGTCACGTCCACGGGCACACAGATGAGCTCTTTGGCGTGGCTATATTCTGAAAGGAAAGAGAAGAATACCAGGGGATGAAATGCTGCAGCAAGCCAACTAGTAGCAAAAGACTTTCTAATTCAGAGAATGTCTTGGTCCCAAACTAAAGCTGCTAAATTCAAAGCCCCCAGGTCTGCAGCAGGTGTTTCAACGTTCAGATCAAATTTTTGTGGTATATTTGAAAGTTCTTTAAAAAAAGAAAAAAAAACTTAGAAAACTTGTGATTCCTATGAAATGCAAATAACTTTAGATCTTGCCAATTTTCCTTATGAAGCCTCCTACTTTTTCTTTTGCTGATCATAAAAGATGAAATAATCTACTCCTTTTCAGCAGCCTCTTCAAAGCAGAGGTGCCTTGGGAAAGAGACGAAAGGAGGAAACAAAGAAGCTTGGATGGGTAAGTGCTCTCTTAAGAGAAGGGAAAGACAGGTTTCTAATATTGGAGGGTGCAGAGGAAAGGAAGATGAGGCCATAAAAGGGAGTGGAACTAAAAACAGCACTGAAAAATGGCCACAAAGAGCGGAGAGTTGCCACGAGGTCCCCGGAGAAGAAGTGACGGTGTCAGGAATCAGGCTGCAGATTTTCAGCCATACACTGTGAAACGGGCACACAGGAAAGAAGGAATACACGCTTCTGATAAAATAACAAAGGAATTTAGTTCTTCAACAAGTTGAACAGGTGAATGGCCCCTGTAAAATCTGAGGACTTGATAGTACAGCAACTTGCAAGGCAATGGGGCCACAGGAGGCTAAGAGGTATTACCTTTGCCCTTGAGAGTTCACAGATTAGCTGAAGAGATGAAGCATTCTGACCCCAGAGTATTAGACTCATATTTACAGGGAGTTCTTGGTTATGTGCCAAAACGAGGGAAAGAGAAGAGAGATCAGCATAGGGAGGAGAGGATGTGCAAGAAAGACTTCGTGCAAGAGAAGATATGTCAGTTGTGTCTTAAAGGAGAGCAAAGATTTGATTAGGAAGAAGGAGGCAAGGGGGTTGAGGTAGTTAGAATAAGAATAGCTGAGGTCGATTGAGCATTTACTTATACTATACCAGGAACTATTCTATATGATTTACTCTGATAGATTCATCAAATCCTAAAAACAACCCTAAAAGGTACATACCGTGATATCCTTATTTTACAGAGGAGGGAAATAAAGCACAGAAAGTCCGGTGGTTTCTCCTGGGTCACAGAACTGGTCTGTGCAAGGATAGGTATGGAAGCAGGAGTCAGGATGGCAAGTCAGGGCGCGGTGAGATGACATGGCCAGTCCTGCTGAACAAGGAGGGGTTTTCTGGAGTCCTGAAGCCCTCCCTCTGTAAGTCGCCTTCATCCTTTCTAATAAGGAGTACAGGAAGGGTCTTGAGCAGGACAAACAAAAAGAGACTGGTATTTTAGGAAGAGTTAGCAGATTGTAATAGAAAGAGGAGGGTGGCAGCCTGCCTGGTGGCTGCTGCTAATAAACCAAAGCCACCAGGCTGTGGAATATCACCTCCCAGGGCCCGGCCTGTTGCTGCCACCATTCCAGTGCCAGCCTGGCCTTCCTAAGGATGGACATTTTTCAATAAAAATACCTACAGTACTGTAAGAAGAAGGAGAAGGAGAAGGGGAAGGGGAAGGGGAAGGGGAAGGAGTAGGAGAAGGAGAAGGAGAAGGAGAAGAAAGATTAAGGCTGGCAGCTGAGGGACTGAAGCTACACCACAGATATTGTGATTTGAATTCAACTAAGATGGTAGCAATGGAAATGAGGGAGGGACACAGGGAACATTCCAATGTTAGAAGTGACAGAAGAGTGGTCAATTGGCTATGTGGCAAAGAAAAAAGTTAGGAATTACCTCTTCCCTGTCCTTTCCAGGTCAATGACCTTGCTTCCTGCCTCACTGGAAAAAAATTAAACCAATACAAAGGGATTTTCTGCAAACCCCTACCAGTGGTTCACGTTGGTCGAGAACATTCTTCCCTCAGATATCCCCATGGCTTGCATCCTCAGCTCCTTAAGGTTATTGCTTAACTGTTAATTTCTCAGGAGGCCTTCCTTGATCACCCTATTTGAACTGGTGATCCCAATCTCCACATTTCTTTTTTCTCCACTGCATTCATCATCTACTGATGTGTTTTGTTTGTTTATTGATTGTCTCCTGCCACGAGAATGCAAGTTCCATGAGGGCAGAGATTTTTGTCCATTTTGTCTGCTGTTATCAACCCAGACCTAGAACAGTGCCTGTTGTGTGATATGTGTTGATAAATATTTTCAAAGCTAAATGGCTGGTATTAACTTTATTAATAATCACTTATATGGATCTTAATCTCAGTTGATTCTCATAACACCTTACAAATTAGTAGAGATAGCTATTACTCACACTTCACAAAGGAGGAAAAGTAAACTTGAGGGCATCAACTTGTTTTAAGCCCTTAGAAGACATGAGAGACAACCACTCTTCAAATTCAGTGCCTCTTCCAGATAGTTTGCCAGGGGGCATCAAATCTTGTGTAACTGGCAATGACCCAGATTTGAGGGCTGCTAATTTGACTACAGAAACCTTTGAGACTAGAACATAAATAAGCCTAAGAAAAGTTAATGAGAGAAGAAGCCTGGGGTCCTTGTGAGCCCAGGAAGGTCCTGATGGAAATAGTAGCACAGTTACGTTCTATGGTCATAGAGACATCTTTCAATATATGACAAAGTAGATGGAAATGTCTAGAAATCCTGGAGGTTCTGGTCAAACCCAGCACATGGCCACCTTGAGAGAACCACATGTCCCCCCAGGAAGTTCACTCTTCTTGCCTACCACACATTGAAGAGAATCTAACACTTAGGTGACAGAAGCTCTTATTAACTCCCCAGGAGCTCTCTTCTACCCTACCAATTTCACCCTCTTGTCCACTTTGTCCTGCGCCCACCATTTTCTTCCCTCAGTTCCCCATTCCTCTACCCACGCACAGTCCTGCATGATCCAGACAAGGCATGCCTCCGACCCCCACTCTTACACATAACGCCCTAAAGATTATAAGGTTCCTGTTCTGTGTTTTTCCTACAAGAATTCATGAGCTTGGCTTTTATCTTTTTCTCCTTAAAGACTGAAAGGGGAAGAGCTTCCTTCCAGGAAAGAAGTTAAGAAAGTAAAGCAAAAGGTAGAAGCTGGAAGCTTTCATGTAATATTATTTTAAGACAGTTATCTCCTCTAGGCCTTACTTTTCAATCTCTGTTAAAATTGGGATGATAATATTTACCTCTGAGTATTACTGTTTTAACCTGTGTCAAGTGTCTAGCATAGTGCCTGGAAGGGAGTAAGCATTCAATAGACGGCAGCTACATATTGTCTGTTAGTCATATATTTTTAAAATATATATTGAGCACTTACCAGTAGTAGGCACTCTGCCAGTCATGGAAGAGATACAAGTGAACAAAACAAACACATGCCTTGCTCTCATGGAGCTTTCATTCTGGAATAAAAATTTGCAAAGGCATCTGCTATCTGGGACAATCAGAAGGACAGGAGGAACAGGAGATGTTTGCAATCTTTAAAATGTGAGACCTCAATAAAATCATCCTTCCACTTTTTATCAAATATCTGCTTATAAATCATTCCTCCTTGTCTTTTTTTTCCTAAGCTACATTTCAGTTTGTTGTTGTTTTTTTCTTTTTTTTCAAGCCCTAGAAGACCTTTTTTCCTGTGCTCTAACTAGGATTCTGCTGGTGTTTCTGTGCTATCAACATGCAATAACTAGTGAAAGCAATGAAGACACATCATTAGCTTCGGAGGCTTGTCCATACTTCCCCGTCTCAAGTGGGAGTTCCTCTCTGAAGACTTCCATGAATAACTCAAGAAACTATTTCAAAGGCACTAATAACCTCAACAGTTTGAAATAGGTTAGAAGAAAAAGAAGGAGAATGAGAGGAGGAGGGTGAGAAAGAGGAGGAGGGTGGGTAAGAACAAGAAGGAGGAGAAAAGGAAGAAGAGGAGAGGAAGAGGACGGAGGAAAAAAAAAAAGAATTGCTGTGTCTCTTATTGTACTGATGTACTCATTAAAACTGAAGCACCAATGACTCCTGAGAAATAGGTTCACCAAGGAAGAACCCCTGGGAGTGATATAAGATTGAGCTGCTTTCTACACATATGATCTTATCAGTCCAAATGCCCAGAGGCTGTAATAAAAAACACACCTGCCAAAGGGTTGAAAGTTCCAACATACCTGAAGACTGAAGAACCCTATCAGAGATAACTTAAATACCAATAAGGTCAAAACTCAAGAAACAGATCCTAGACAGAATGCAAAAACAGCTACAATAAAAGGCATATTCACAGAGTCATCTCCCCTGTGAAGCTTAACAAGCAGGCAAGTTACTCATCCATACAAAAAATAATCTATAAAGTGAGGTTTTCTCACTTCTTTACATCCTACAGAGACTATACCAAATTACATATGCATTATTAAATAGTTAGAGGGAGAATAGAATGCTGTTAAATAATGAGAACACCAAATGTTTGTAGGCACTGGAGCATTACAATATCTGTTCTGAAGAATTAAATGTATCAAGCATTACCACCCAATGCTGTTATGCCAAAAGAAAATCTATGATGTTCTAAAGCAGCAATCTGGTGTGGAAACCATCAAGAGTATACTTGGTCTTTCAAAAGTATTGCAAACATGTTATGAGGACATACATAAGACCCATCATGCTTATAAATGTGTTAAAATGATATAAGTTCAGTACACTGAAAAAAAAATCACCATCCTAAAAATTGGTCAAATAAGCCCAAAAGTGTGGGCCAAAATATGCTCCTAGTCACAAAGGTCCTAGAGTGTTATAAAGAGCTATAACTCTGATGTCAAGATTTTAATGATAATGGGCCAATGTAAAACTTATAATTAGTATGCAGGATCATCTAAAAACTACCATACTACTACAATAAGTCAGGATAAAGTATCTGTCTCCCCATGACCACTGATATATGGCAAAACTTTTTTGAGTGCTATCAGTTTAGAGGAGAGACTAATCTGAGAGGAGACAAATGGTGAACAGGCCAGGTAGTTTAGTGGAACGCGTATGGGCTGAGCAATTAGACAGACTAAGGTTTGAATCGTAGTTCCTAACTTACTAGTAACATTTAACTTTCTCATCTGTAATGTAAGCATAATAATATCTATCTCTTAAGATTACAAAAACTTAAAAAGCTAATGGTTATCATGTGCTAAATATAGTGCCTGGCCCAATTCATTATTACTGCCATTACAATATTTTTTAGATTATATTCCTGCTGTAGTCATTGCTCAAATGGACTATACCTCCACCACCACTGAGAATTAACCCAAATAATCATGGTAGCCTGGCTTTACCTTCCTTCCTTTCTGTTCCACTACCCACCATCTCGCCTTTCCAAATGTAAGTTTAACAACAAGTAGGCAAAGTGCTTTTCTGACATATTGAATCCATCATCAATAAGACCTACTGGCCACACAGGTCTAGAATTTTGGTAGGCATGTTTTTCTTAGCCCTTAGGTGCTAATCATCATTTTTGATAATAAGCATTTTTGACACATTTCCTCACATTTGTTGCCCATTCTTTTCAGGACGGAAGGGATAATATAAATCACATTCTGAGTTATAGATCCCAAATTGAGGGATCTCCAGAGGTTTGACAGGTATGATCAAGAAAAGAAGAACATAGGGGCGCTTGGGTGGCTCAGTCAGTTGAGTATCCGACTTTGGCTTGGGTCATGATCTCACAGCTTGTGGGTTCAAGCCCCGCGTCAGGCTCTGTGCTGACAGCTCAGAGCCTGGAGCCTACTTCAGATTCTGTCTGTCTGTCTCTCTCTCTCTCTCTCTCTCTGCCCCTCCCCCGCTGGGACTCACTCTGTCTCTTTCTCTCTCTCAAATAAAAATAAACATTAAGAAAAAAAAAAAAAGAAGAACATATACTCAGGACAAATCACAACCTGATTAGAACTCCATTATTTAATGAGTATGAGAGGATAATTTGATTTATCATTAGAAGTAAAACCCACAAGTTTGTGGTTACCAATTCATTCAACTGGAGCCTCCACACTGCTCTGAAGCCCTTCTGTCTTCCTTTTATTTCCCTCAGGGTCCAGGCCACTCTTTCACATTCCTCCTGAAATCTCCCACCCTAGCAACCTTGGCTATGCCCTCAACCCCTTGCTTTATTAAGAAAATCTTCAGAACCCAATGAGAACACCTTCAACTTCTGCCCTTACCACCTATAAACATTCCTGTGTTTGGGCCCATTCTCTCCTTCCATTCTGCCCATCCTCTCAGTATGACTCCTCTAGAGGGTAAATTAGCGTTATCCCTCCTGCCTTGGAAACAATCATGGAAGCTTGTGTCAAGATGGAGATTCTATCAACCTATGATGAGAAGCAGCTCAGTACTCAACCCCATTGAACACAGTGGCATGAGCAATAAAATGGACTTTCCCTTGTGGGAAAGCAATAAGATTTGGGGATTGTTTATTACTACTGTATAGCATGGCCTGTTCTGGATGACTCAACTTCCAAAGTGAAGCCATCTTCAGGTCTATACTCCACATAACTCTCCCTGAGTGACCTCACACAAGCCCCTGATTTCAACCGCCACCACTATATTGATGATTAAAATACAAATCTGCTGAGGGCCTGACCAGTCTATCTAAGCATATACTAGATAGTTCTACTCAGTTATCATCCTGGCACCTCAAACTCAGTAATTTCAAAGTAGCTTTCTCTCACCTGGTCTTCCCTTCACTTTCCCTGTAGTGTGAAGACATGATATCTATCTAGCCACCCAAGCCAGAAACCAAGGCATCTTGGACCCCTCCCTTCTACGGCTAACCAGTATAGAAACAGTCCTGTGGACTTCTTCAGCCTTTCTCCCATATCTGTCTACTCCTCTATTCTCGCTGCCTGAGTCCAAGACTTCATTACGCCTTTTACACAAGTTAGGCGTACCCACTCCTCCGCTTCCATGTGGCATGCTTTCAATTGATTCCCCACACTGCTGCCTGAGGTTCTGTCAAAAGCACAAAAATGAACATTTATTTCCTTCTTTAAATCCTTTTAACTAGCCCCACTCAGCTCTCCAGGTAAATCTGAATCTCTTTATCCTGCCTTCTAAGACCCTCCTGCCAACCTCCCTAACCTCAGTTTTTGCCTTTTCCTTTTTACGTTAGCTCCACTAACCTACATGCACAGCGATGCTGTTTACTGTTGCTTACAGCAGAAGCAGCAGGGGTAGTCATAATATGACAGATCTTATCACCTGATACTATAATCTCTGGCTTATTTATCAGTCTCTTTCAATGGGTTGTAAATTCCAGTGTAATAAATCTTTAGCCTCACTCAATCTTTAGTCTCTTTGTAATCTCAGGACCTAGTACAGGACTTACCACACAGTACACACTCAGTAAATGTTTGCTGAATGACTGAATGGCCACCTAACTGATGCACTAAATGAATGAATGATTATATACATACAGACATAAATACATAAAATCAATAGATAAATGAAAGAATCCTAACATGTCAAAGGGAAGATTTGCATTCCTTTCCTATACCAGAAACAGAGACACATGAAAAGTGCAATTGTGAGAAGGCATTATCTCCATATTCATCTTTTTTCTATTGCCTCTCCTACAGGCTGCACTGACCAAATATTCCAAGAGGGCTTCTCAGCTAAGAGCAAAGGAGCCATGATGTCTCCTCATCTTCTCATGTGCTCTAGCGAAGAGACTTACAACTTGACCAGGATATAGCCAACAGAACAATCTATATTGATTATGGGAGTTATTACGGAAGTCAAGGCACAGCTTGAAAGAAAATAGTAAAAGGTCAATTTGAAAAGTTCCCAAGTGAGATAAAAACAGGGGAAATGTGCAAAACAGTTTTTTCCATGCTTATTTTTCAAATAATTTTCCTTTCCCCTTCTCTCCTTTCCCTCCTTCAACTTACAGATTAAACTAATCAAAACATATGTTTTAATTCCCCTTATATGACATTTATAACAACAGAAGATGGTAAATATCAAATGGGTTATTTTCAGTCCAATAAACCTGTGAAAGAGAATTGGAAAACATTTTAATTATGGAGGATCTGACATGCAGAACACAACAGCAAACCTTGGTTTAAAAAAAAGCTTCAAACTAAAATGGTTCCAACCTGAATAGATAAGCTTTTTAAAGAAATCTGTGCAGCTTCCTGTATCTTTCTCTTCACTTGTTGGAGGATTAATCTTGAGCTGCTTCCCAATGAAATTTCGGCAGGTTATCTTAAAAAAGGAAAACAAATATTACTTAGACAGGTATCTATAGCTAAAAAGTTAGCTTACTTATTTTTCAGTTGTCAAAAAAAAAAGTACAAAAGGATGCTACAAATAAAAACTAGCAGAGTAGCATTTGATCATGAGAACCTTCAGGGAAAAAAGCTGCTACATACCGCTTTATATTTCTTTTGTACAGCACAGCTGGAAGAGCTTTAGGCAAATTATGTAGAGAAATTAAAATACGATTTTCTGATATTCTATAAATCCACAAGTCTAAATATATCTTCCATTATGCAAGTTAGAACATATCTAAAATATAGGCTGCTTTTCCAGTGGCTGAGTTTTTCACCCTACCCATAATTAATGCAATTTAAACTTCCCTGGTGAAGTTTTTCAGAACTAACTTCCTCTGTAATATTTTAAAAATTTATTTTCTAACAGATACTTAAGTCCTAAAATTGTAAAATATCTGAAATCAGAAAAACTTTAGACAAAAAGAAATTCTTTTAAAAGGCCTAAGAACCTCTTCTCCCTGTTTCTCCATTCCTACTCCTTGAACTAACCTATTTCTCAAAATACAGACCTCCTTGAATCTCAGTCTGATGTAGATGCTGTAGGTGTGTGTACATCTCAGTCTGATGTAGATTGCCCCTTGTAGGTGTGTGTACAATGAGACATAAACAGTCTAATAAAATGCAAATTCCTTCCCATGGCCTATTAAGGCCCTATTTGACCTAGTCCTTCCCCTCTCCCAGCTTCATTAAATAAATATTATGTGTCAGTCACTACTCTAAGCTCAAGGATAATACAGTGAACAAAGTAAACCAAAGTTCCTACTTTATGGAACTTATTCTAGAGGAAGTAGAAATCCAATAAACAAAACAGAGAAGTACATTATAGAGTACATTGAAGACTTATAAACACTGTAGACAGAAATAGAGCAAACAGGTACATAAATTTATACTGGATAAATTTATCTCATACAGAATATCTCATAATTTCTTCATCTCATACAGAAAGTGACGTTTAGCAAGGACTAGAGAAAGGTGAGTAAAAATCAGTGTGGATATTGGAGGGGGGGGAGCAATGTTCCAAGCAGGGGAGCAGCAAACGCAAGAATACCAAGACAGGAACGTCTTAAAGAACAGAGCACTTCCCTGAATCCTGCAGGGGAGTAATAAGAGATGAGTCACTGAAATCACAGGGGGATATGTGGAACATTAAGGCTATGATAAAGATGTTCACTTTATCTCTGAATCAGATGGGAAGCTGCTATAGGGCGTAAAAAGAAGGAATGGCATGATCTGATTTAGGGTTTTAAAAGGTCATTCTACCTGCTGCATTGAGAATAGACTAGGCCGGAGGCAGGGGTTCAGGGAAGTTGGAAGCAAGAATACTGATTAGGAAGTCATTGCATGAATCCAAGCAAATATAACAGTGGCTTCTCTATCAGAGAAGGAGTGATAGAGGCAGTGAGAAGTGGTCAGGTTCTGAACACATTTTGAAGGTAGAAGATTTGATAACCAATTTGAAGTGAGGTATGAAAGCAAGAGAAGAGTCCGGGGTATCTCTAAGGTGTTTTGCCTGAACAACTAGGAGGACAGTGCTGTCACCAAATGAAGTGTGGAACACTTGTCAGAATAGGTTTGTTTGAGGTATACTAAACTTCAGAAGTTTATAAAACTTCCAAAAGATGACATTGATTAGGTAATATGATGCTTTTTTGATGGGTCAACTTGGTTAAGCTGAACCATGAGAACAAAGGGAGGGAAGTATCCATTTTGTAGCATACACACACACACGTCACCCCAGCTATTCAGACACTAATATAGCTGCCACTATGAAGGGATTTTGCCGGTACTAATTAAAGTCTCTGATAAATTTGCTTTAAGCTAAAGAGATTATCTTCAGTGGGCCTGACCTAAGCAGGTGAGTCCTTGATGTGCTGGAGGTCTCCCGACTCCAGTCTCCAAACAGCATGCAGGTCCACAACTGCTTTCTCCTCACTGCATCATCCCTCACAACTGCCTAAGGATAAGAGCTTCTGGCTATACCTGTAGGGTTCCTTCCTCCTCATGATCCTGACTGTCCACCTTACAATTGTGGACTTGTCTGGCCAGCCCCCACAATCACAGAAACCAATTCCTTATAATAAATCTTGATAGATGACAGATAGAAAAATAGACAGACAGATAGATAATAGATCTTACTAGTTCTGCTTCTCTGACTGAACCCTGACAGATACAGGCAATTACGTGTCGACACAGTATTCAGGAGAAAGCTCTAGACTGGAGCTGTAATTTCAAGAGCCATTATCATAAAGATGGTACTTAGAGCCACAGACTGAATTAGCTCCCCAAAGGAGAGTATGAGACACTGGGGAGAAGAGGAAGAAGCAAAGCCCCCCTCCTTTTACCCTCTCCCGCATCTGCTCCATTGCAGTCATCCAGTCCTTCTTTCTGTCCTACCTCAGGGCCTTTGCCCTTGTCCTAACCTTGGGCTGGAACTCTCTTTCTTTTGTATGACTGGCTATTTCTCATCAGATGTTACCATCTCCAAGAGGCCTTCCAGATCACCCTTGCTGAAGTTTCCACCTCCCACCCCACCTATCTCACTGACCGATTTTATTCTCTTCAGAAAATTGATAATGATCATAAATCTTTTTACATATCTGTTTACATGTTTATTATCTGGCCTTACCTCTACCCCCCAAAATTAAACTCCATAAAGCAAGAACTTAGACTGTATTCTCATTGCATGAAACATGCAGGGATCAAGAATATGCAAGGGCCATGAGGAATCTCTGTGAGAAGAAGAAAATGGAGTCCCCATTGTGTGATTGCAACACCACAAGCACACAGACTGGTTTGTGAGGCAGGGACTGGATTTCAGCCCTCACATATACCGGGGGCCCTTGGGCAGGACACAGTTTGTAAAACTATATGCAGTGGCTCTGGTATTAGTTGATACACATTTATTAAATTAATAAATGAAAGAATCTACTTCCCTTTCCTCTACCTAACTCAAAGCTGCACCATGACTTTCACGGACCTTAGACAGTTTTGCCTTCATGAGTCCACACCTCCACCAAAAATATCAAAAATTATATTTTATGACTATGTTGGCATAAATACAAGTGTATTAATAGTAAAAATCAAGACATTTTCTTTGACCTAAAAGTTACTCTTTGTCTTCATATTTAAAAAATTAAAACATGTAGTGGGCCTCTGAAAGTATTGTGGCTCTAGACATTGTCCCCTCTGTGTCTAACAAATATATCAGCTCTGATCTGAATATAAGTTTCCTATGGACAAGGACTTAATTTTTGTTTACCCTGTATCTGGAAAATACTGACACATAGCAGGCTTTCGATAATGTTTGTTGCTACGAATGATAAATGCCTCCGTGAAAATAATACTTATCTGATCCCTGAATCTTTGTATTTAATGTGTACACTCATTAGAAGTCACAACTGCATGAATAACAGAGCCAAACTCACCTTCTCTTCATATTCAGCTTCATATCTTGCACAAGGTTGTTGGGTAACATCTGGGCCATTGAACTTGGATATTCTTAGAAGAAGCTGGCGCTGTGCATATACCAGGAGCGGTGTCACTTGCTCTGTGTATCTCTCACTAGACAGGGGTAGAAATAGATTGAAAGGAGACATTCATTAAAATACATTTTAAAACTTATGCTTGTCACTTTCATTTGCCCTTACAGTGATACTTACTGTGAAATTGTATTGAACTGGATGGCAAGTGATACTAGTGTCTCCCATTTTTCCACTTGATATAAAACCTCCAGAGACTTTAACACAAAGTCGTGGATCCATTTCAAATCAACCACATTTACATTATCCAACGGATCCTCAAAATTAAGGCTAGAACCACCATGATCATTTTTAATATTTCCATAGCAGCTTGGAACACTGAACTCTCCTTTTTCTTCAATAACCTGCAAGCAGCACATGGAAAAATAATTGTGTATTTTCAGATTTTACTACACACTTTTTCCGGAAACCAAATGTGATAAAAATATAACATAGAAGAGAACTGAAGACAGACAAATTGAAATGTTTTAGTTATGCAAATCCAAGCTATTCAACAGAACTTTCTATGATGATGGAAATGTGCTGTCTGTGTTGTTTGATACAGTAGCCACTAAGCATGTGTGGATACTGGAGCTATTGAAAAATGACTATTGCAGCTGGATTTTTAATTTTACTTAATCTTAATTAAGTTTAAATTTAAATAGCCACATACAGTCTAGTCATTACCACATTAGATAGCACAGACTGAGGTCTACACTTCCTGGTACACAGTCACTATCTATGTAAGTAAGGATATTAAACCAATAAGATTAAGTTTTGAGGAAGAACAGGTTTGAGTATATACAAATAATTAAGTTTCCATAATACATTGGTTACATTCATCAGTTTGCAGCATAATATGTCCAATTTCCCAGTGCAAAGGTCAAACCTACGGAGAAGGAAATGTAGAAAACACAGTTTTTGCCTAAGTTAAAGAGATACCATGTAACTAATATATTAATTTCCCATGAGTCCCTGATGCATTTGTGTATACCCCTAGAGATTCTTGAGACAAACAAAACCCCTTAAATCCACCTATAAGCCAGGTTGCAGCCCAACAAATAGTTGGGTAACACAAGACCAGCCCCTCTTAAGCTGGTGTTACCATTAAGCATAATCCATGCATAGGGAAAGTAAGGTATCAACAAAAGTAGAGGAAACATCTCTAACAAGATTCATGGTCCTTGAAGTTGGAAGAAACCTAGGGAGTCATCTGGCTGTGCACTGCAATATGTATACCTCAAGTCAGGCTGTGTAGGTGTAAATAATAGTTGTGTCACATGTGACCTATGTGAATTTACCTTCTTAGCATGGTCCCTGCACATGGGACATACTCAATAGGAGGTAGTTTCCATTTTATTGATGTTATGAGCTCCATCCCTCTAATCCACTGATTCTACAGTAAGACTTGCAGCAGCAAAGAGCTGCATAAAGAGCTATCTCCATTTCCTTTACCTCAGGGTTCCAAGTGGAGGCACTCTTGGCCTTTACTCAATCCTCTTGGTAAGTGTGGAAGAACTCAAGCCTGTCCCACTCAACTTTTCCCAGGTGGCTGCTCTATCAGAACCTGCCTGCCTATGGGATGACACATTCTTCCTTTAGACATGGGTAAATTTCCTGGGCCAGGCTGAAATAACTTTCCCTGGGCCATCCCCAAAGAAGAGGGGTATCTGCTATTGGTTAGTCATGCCTAGATCTACATGGTAAGTTTACTCCTGGGATGAGGGATAAGGAAGACCTCTGTGGTTTCTATATATTCCAATATAGTCTTTATCAACAACAAAGCTGATATTGGACCTCCAATCATCAAGAGGGAAAAAAGTATTATCTATTTACTTCCTAATTTTGGTAACATTACCTAACAACATTGAGAAATAAACAGGAATGGCATTTGGGGGTCAAAATAGCATATGGAAAGTGAAGTTTCTGGCATGGTAAAGACAAGTCATTTAGTTCTGAAGATTAAGTATGGGCCATGTGTAATTTTTAAAAACTTTTTCTTAAAAAAAATTTCTAACACTTAGTAACTATAATAATATAATCCCACCTAACAAAGGATATTAACAAAAAAAATCCTCCAAAATGTTACTGAATAATTACTGCTCACATTTTCTTCAGATCTTATAAAATTTTTGATTGCCTTAGTTTGAAATGGGATCCATTTGAAATGGATAAGGTCCAAACATTGCAATTATTTATGTCTTTTAAGGCTTTTTTTTAACCTGTAGGCTCCATTTCCTCTTTTTATACTTCAATTTTTTGATGAAGAAGCCAGGTTGTTTGCCCTGTAGAGTTCCCATAGTCTGGATTTTACTGATGCATCCCCACAGTTTCATTCTAAATGTTTCTCTGCCCCCTGGATTTGGTTAGATTTAATTGCTTGGTTAGATTTAAATGCTTGCTCAGATTTATTGTTTTCCAACAAGTGTACTTCACAGGTATGCTTCATCCTCCCATGAATTCATAAAGAATTGCAAAATCCTTATATGAATTTCAACATTCTTTCTTCATTTCTTACCTGAAAATTCTATAAAGAAAAATTTCTCTTCATCAACTATCAACTATTTGGTATGGTTCATATATGAAAGGTAATCAGCCTTTTTTATTCACCAAGGAGTCCTGTTTCTTTTAGTGGGAAACAGTTTTTAAAGAACACATCTGGATGCTGAGATTTGTCACTTCTTTTTTGAGTCCTTTGAATTGCTTTGACACCTTTGTAAAATATTGACCATATGTATGAGTCTATTTTTAAGATTCTCTATTTATTCCATTGATATGTTTCTCTCTTTATGCCAATATCATGCTCTCCTAATTGCTACAGCATTGATAAGCCTTGAAGTCAGGTAATGAGTTCTCAAATTTGTTCTTGTTATTTATTTTCTTTAAATTTTTATTCACTTATTTTGAGAGAGAGAGAGAGAAAGAGCACACATGCATGCATGTGGAAGGGCAGAGAGAGGGAGAAAGAGAGAGAGAGAGAGAGAGAGGAGGGAGAGAGAGAGAGAGAGATAGAGAGAGAGAGAGAGAGAGAGAGAGACAGAGAATCCTAATCAGGCTCCACACTGTCAGCACAGAGCCCAACGTGGGGCTCAAACTCACAAACCTTGAGATCATGACCCGAGCAAAAACCAAGAGTAGGATGTTTAACTGACTGAGCCATCCAGGCACCCCTAAATTTGTTCTTTTTAAAGATTTTCTTGGCCATTCACTTTTCTTTGCATTTGCTTATAAATTTTAAAATGAACTGTCAATTTGCACCCCCCAAAAAATGTCTGTTGGAATTTTCATTGGGATTTTACTGAATCGATAGACCAAATTGGAAGTAAATGATATCCTAGCAGTATTAAGTCTTTTCGTTCATGAACATGACACATCTCTGTGTATATTTAGGTCTTCTTTTATTTTATTTTTTTTGCAGTGTTTTATAATTTTCAGTGTAAAAATCTTACACAAATTTCATTAGATATATTCTTAGATATTTGATATTTTGAATGGTGTTTTTAAAATTTCATTTCCTAGTTGCTTTCCACTCATACAAAGAAATACAATTTATTTTTGTTATACTGACTTTATGGGCTGTTATTTTATTAGTTCTAGTAGTTGCTTTTTAGAGGCCTGAAGAGTTGGAATTTTCTATATAAAAATTCATAGTGTTCCTTTCTAATCTGCATGTCTTTTGTTTCTTTATCTGCCCTATTGCACTTGTCAGGATATCTGGCATGATATTGAACAAAAGTGGTATGAGCAGACGTCCTTACTTTTTCCCAGTCTTTGAGGGAAACACACAATAATTTCACCATTAAGTATGATGTTAACAGTAGATACTAATTTTTATCAGGTATTCTTAGTTTCCTGAGAGTCTCTAACATCAGTGACATTGTTTTTGTTTTGCTTCCAACTGTGTTAGTCTCTTATTATTCTTTTGATAATCTCTTCCAGAGTTAACTACTTCTGTTTTGAGGTAATAAAATGTATAATGATCCACTTCACATTTAGTGCTCTATGTATATGGTCTTTTCCTTTATTTCAACTTAGAATTAAGACTTATAATTCTTGTTTTTTGTTTTTTGTTTTCATTTATCAGTCCCAAAAGTAGTTTTCCCTGTAGAAGTTATCTGAACATAGTCTTATGCTTTCTAGTAGTAGTCTACAGCCAGGCTCTATCTTTCTAAGAACACTAGGAGACAGTTTATTTTTTTTTCAATATATGAAGTTTATTGTCAAATTGGTTTCCATACAACACCCAGTGCTCATCCCAAAAGGTGCCCTCCTCAATACCCATCACCCACTCTCCCTTCCCTCCCACCCCCCCATCAACCCTCAGTTTGTTCTCAGTTTTTAAGAGTCTCTTATGCTTTGGCTCTCTTCCACTCTAACCTCTTTTATTTTTCCTTCCCCATGGGTTTCTGTTAAGTTTCTCAGGATCCACATAAGAGTGAAACCATATGGTACCTGTCTTTCTCTGTATGGCTTATTTCACTTAGCATCACACTCTCCAGTTCCATCCATGTTGCTACAAAGGGCCATATTTCATTCTTTCTCATTGCCACGTAGTACTCCATTGTGTATATAAACCACAATTTCTTTATCCATTCATCAGTTGATGGACATTTAGGCTCTTTCCATAATTTGGCTATTGTGGAGAGTGCTGCTATAAACATTGGGGTACAAGTGCCCCTATGCATCAGTACTCCTGTATCCCTTGGGTAAATTCCTAGCAGTGCTATTGCTGGGTCATAGGGTAGATCTATTTTTAATTTTTTGAGGAACCTCCACACTGTTTTCCAGAGTGGCTGCACCAATTTGCATTCCCACCAACAGTGCAAGAGGGTTCCCGTTTCTCCACATCCTCTCCAGCATCTGTAGTCTCCTGATTCATTCATTTTGGCCACTCTGACTGGCGTGAGGGGATATCTGAGTGTGGTTTTGATTTGTATTTCCCTAATGAGGAGTGACGTTGAGCATCTTTTCATGTGCCTCTTGGCCATCCGGATGTCTTCTTTAGAGAAGTGTCTATTCATGTTTTCTGCCCATTTCTTCACTGGGTTATTTGTTTTTCGGGTGTCGAGTTTGGTGAGCTCTTTATAGATTTTGGATACTAGCCCTTTGTCCGATATGTCATTTGCAAATATCTTTTCCTATCCCGTTGGTTGCCTTTTAGTCTTGTTGGTTGTTTCCTTTGCAGTGCAGAAGCTTTTTATCTTCATAAGGTCCCAGTAGTTCATTTTTGCTTTTAATTCCCTTGCCTTTGGGGATGTGTCAAGTAAGAAATTGCTATGGCTGAGGTCAGAGAGGTCTTTTCCTGCTTTCTCCTCTAGGGTTTGGATGGTTTCCTGTCTCACATTCAGTTCCTTTATCCATTTTGAGTTTATTTTTGTGAATGGTGTGAGAAAGTGGTCTAGTTTCAATCTTCTGCATGTTGCTGTCCAGTTCTCTCAGCACCATTTGAAGAGACTGTCTTTTTTCCATTGGATATTCTTTCCTGCTTTGTCAAAGACTAGTTGGCCATACGTTTGTGGGTCTAGTTCTGGGGTTTCTATTCTATTCCATTGGTCTATGTGTCTGTTTTTGTGCCAATACCATGCTGTCTTGATGATGACAGCTTTGTAGTAGAGGCTAAAGTCCGGGATTGTGATGCCTCCTGCTTTGGTCTTCTTCTTCAAAATTACTTTGGCTATTCGGGGCCTTTTGTGGTTCCATATGAATTTTAGGATTGCTTGTTCTAGTTTCGAGAAGAATGCTGGTGCAATTTTGATTGGGATTGCATTGAATGTGTAGATAGCTTTGGGTAGTATTGACATTTTGACAATATTTATTCTTCCAATCCATGAGCAGGGAATGTCTTTCCATTTCTTTATATCTTCTTCAATTACCTTCATAAGCTTTCTATAGTTTTCAGCATACAGATCTTTTACATCTTTGGTTAGATTTATTCCTAGGTATTTTATGCTTCTTGGTGCAATTGTGAATGGGATCAGTTTCTTTATTTGTCTTTCTGTTGCTTCATTGTTAGTGTATAAGAATGCAACTGATTTCTGGACATTGATTTTGTATCCTGCAACTTTGCTAAATTCATGTATCAGTTCTAGCAGACTTCTGGTGGAGTCTATCGGATTTTCCATGTATAATATCATGTCATCTGCAAAAAGTGAAAGCTTAACTTCATCTTGGCCAACTTTGATGCCTTTGACTTCCTTTTGTTGTCTGATTGCTGATCCTAGAACTTCCAACACTATGTTAAACAACAGCGGTGAGAGTGGACATCCCTGTCGTGTTCCTGATCTCAGGGAAAAAGCTCTCAGTTTTTCCCCATTGAGGATGATGTTGGCTGTGGGCTTTTCATAAATGGCTTTTATGATCTTTAAGTATGTTCCTTCTATCCCGACTTTCTCGAGGGTTTTTAATAAGAAAGTTGCTGAATTTTGTCAAAGGCCTTTTCTGCATCGATTGACAGGATCATATGGTTCTTATCTTTTCTTTTATTAATGTGATGTATCACGTTGATTGATTTGCGAATGTTGAACCAGCCCTGCATCCCAGGAATGAATCCCACTTGATCATGGTGAATAATCCTTTTTATATGCTGTTGAATTCAATTTGCTAGTATCTTATTGAGAATTTTTGCATCCATATTCATCATGGATATTGGCCTGTAGTTCTCTTTTTTTACTGGGTCTCTGTCTAGTTTAGGAATCAAAGTAATACTGGCTTCATAGAATGAGTCTGGAAGTTTTCCTTCTCTTTCTATTTTTTGGAATAGCTTGAGAAGGATAGGTACTATCTCTGCTTTAAACGTCTGGTAGAACTCCCCTGGGAAGCCATCTGGTCCTGGACTCTTATTTGTTGGGAGATTTTTGATGACTGATTCAATTTCTTCACTGGTTATGGGTCTGTTCAAGCTTTCTATTTCCTCCTGATTGAGTTTTGGAAGCGTGTGGGTGTTTAGGAATTTGTCTATTTCTTCCAGGTTGTCCAGTTTGTTGGCATATAATTTTTCATAGTATTCCCTGATAATTGCTTGTATCTCTGAGGGATTGGTTGTAATAATTCCATTTTCATTCATGATTTTATCTATTTGGGTCATCTCCCTTTTCTTTATCAATTTTGTTTATTTTTTCAAAAAACCAACTCTTGGTTTTGTTGATCTGCTCTACAGTGTTTTTAGATTCTATATTGCTTATTTCTTCTCTGATCTTTATTATTTCTCTTCTTCTGCTGGATTTAGGCTGAGAAGACACTTCGTTTAAACACACATTAAGTAAGAGATATTCTCTCAAGTAAGTTTAAATGCATTTTGTTTTTAGGCAACCTACATGATATGTTTTTTCTTTAAGAAAAATGACCCCACTCCAAATAAATCAACATCAAAATAAATGAAGAGATCAAGATGACATCACCCAATTGTTTAAGTCCTGGTGTTGTGTGGATGGGTGAAAAGCAGCAGCCAGTTATGATGATGGATGATGAATCCAAAGTAATTGCCATTTTGTTAACATTTTTTCATTTCTAAACCATCCTTAAAGAAAATCATATATGGGGTCACATCATCCTCACGGTAGCCCAGCAGAGCAACCTTGCCATCTGGATTCTTGTTTTCACCAATAAGGAATCAGTAGTTTTTGAAATTAGCAAAGATGTGTTTGGTTTGTCTGCAGCCTCTGTTATAAAAGGTTTTACACTTTCCAGTCTCTGTTCTTCAAGTTTGCCTTACACTGATTTCCTATTATCTACGATGTATTTTTTGTAGGCTTGGTTTGCGAAGCTTCTTTTCTGCTAAGTAATGGTTCCTGACAATATCAATGTCAACGATTACTGTGTTTTCAGGACCTTCACCTTGGGGGCCTTCAGCAGAGTACATTTCCATCAATGATACCTTCTGTCCTACTGACCATCTTCCCCTTCACCTCCAGGCACAGCCCATTCGCAACCTCCTGAATCCTGTAGATGTCAGAAAATATGTCGTCATGGCTGATGAGGTCTGGGTAGATAATCATGAGGGTGAGCAGAGAAAGAGGACAGCATCCCTGGCTTAGCAGGAACCCAGAGTTCAGAAAAAGAGCAGTGCAGCTGGAGCAGCACTCAAGGGGAGGGGGCTGGTGGAAAAAGCAATATCAAATTTTGTAAATGCTTTTGCTGTATCCATTTCAATAGCCATATAATTTGTCTCCTTTATCCTATTAATGTGGTGAATCACCTTGATTGATCTTTAAATGTTAACCTTACATTTCTGGGATAAACCTACTTGATCATCATTTGTATAACTGTTCATATTATATACCTCATTTGCATATTTTATATATTATTGGGATTGATCTGATAATATTTAATTAAGGATTTTTGTGTCTATGTTCATGGGTGATGTGGTTCATTCATTTCTTTTTGAAATACCTGTCAGTGTTAAGCTGGCTTTGTCGCTAAAAAAAATTTGCTATATGATTTATTATTTTGTCCTTATATGTTTGCTAGAATTCTACAGCAAAATATTCTGTGCATGGAGTTTTCTTTATCTCAAAGTTCCTAATTATAAATTGTTTGTTTAATATATTTAGGGCAATTCAATTTTTCTATTGCTTCTTGTATCAGATTTGTTAAGTTCTGCTTTCCAATAAACATGTTCATTTTATCTAAGTTATCAAATCCATTAGTAAAAGTGGATAATAATATTCTCTCATTTTTCTTTTAATATCTATAGGATCTGTAGTTATATCCCTCTTTCATCACTCTTGTCAGTAATTTATGCTTTTCTTTCCTTTTGTTCTTCACTTTTGTTCTTCAATTTTATCCTAGGATTCTGCCAATTTTAATACTCTTTTCAAAGGATCAATTTATTAACTTTATTAATTTTGTTTTGTTTTATATCTAATTTATTTCTGCTCTTATCTTTTCATTTCTTATTTCATTTGTCTTTTTTACTTACTTTGGATTTAATTTGCTCTTATTTTTCAAGCTCCTATAAGTGCACACTTAGATAACTGATGTTATATCTTTCTCCTTTTCTATTAAACGGCTAAAGTTATTAAGTTCCCTCTAAGCACCAGTTTATTTGCATCCCACAAAATTTGATACGTTACCATCAGTTTGAAATATTTTTAAATTTCTCTTTTGTTTTTTTCTTTGACCCAGGGATTATGTAGAACTGTGTGGTTTAATTTCCAGATACTTAGGAGAGTTTTCTTCCTAATTTTTATTAATCTATTCATAAGGTAATGGTCAGAGAACATACTCTTTTAAGATTTTAGCCTTTTAAACTTTAATATGACTTAGTTTTTTACTCTGCATATGATCCACCTTGGTAAGCACACCACGTGCACTTATGCTCTGTTTCCAATCCACCTACATGTGGGTTGCACTTCAATTCTTACACTACCTACCCAGAACTGAGGTCAGACTCCCTACATTTACAGAATCAGTCCTCCACAAAACTGTCCTTACTTCAGATATTAGCCACAAGTCTCAGGATGCCTGCACTTCTGACTAACAAGCTATAAATTTAGGGGTTTCCATAACCCCCTCGGGTTCAATAATTGGCTAGCACTCACTTAAAACACTATACTTGGGATTACAGTTTTATTATAAAAGATACAACTCAGGAACAGCCAAATGAAAGAGGTACCCAGACTGGAAGAGTCCCGGATAAGGAGCTTCCATGCCCTGTCCCCATGGAGTCAGGCTACAAGTGCCTAATACATCAACGCTTTCACCAACCTGGAAGCTCTTCAAGTATACTTTTAATATCTGTTATTAGGAACATATACATTTATGATTAGTGTGTCTTCCTAATTAATTGAGCTTCTTCTCATTATGAAATGTCTCTCATTATCTGTCAAAATACTCCTTGATTTAAAGGTTATTCTCTCTAATATTATGAAGTCTTACCAGTTTTTTTATACTTACTGCATTCACGGTAATATCTCTTTCCACTGTCTTATTTTCAATCGATTTCTTTACATTCAGAGTACTTCTCCTGTGGTCAACTATACATGTCTTTGTTTTTATCCAACAATCTCTGCCTTTTGACTAGGGTGTTTAAACCACTTACATTTAATATAGTTATTGATATAATTGGGTTAGATTTATTATTTTCTACTTGCTTTCTGTTTGGCCCACATATTTTTGTTCCTCTGTCTCTTTTTTGCTGCCTTCTTTAATTAATTGACCACTGTTTAGTCTTTCATTTCACTGCAATTGATTTTTAGCTATATCTCTTTATCTCTTTTTTGGTAGTTACTCTAAGGATTATTAAATGCATCCTTAACTTATCACCTTCTACATAGAGTTAATATTGTACCACTTTATATTTATATAAAATGTAAACAAAAATGACAGTTTAACTTTATTTACTCTCAGTCTTTCGTGCTATTGTTTTCATATATTTTACACCTGGAATTTTATAAACTCCATGATTCAATGTGCTTTTATGTTTATTAATTTTCAGTGTGTTTAGGTTATATTAGGTTTCCATTTTTTCCATTTCATTTTCATGCTTTAAACCACAGGGTGTAGATTTTAAATTGCTGCAAATTCTATGAGATCTGGCATAATAGAACAAGGAAAGATAAAGCAGTGAAGTAAAGAGAAACTGACAAGCTATTTGATCTCACTTGGAGGCTTTTTCTCTGACAAAAAAAGTTGCTATGAGGATTAAATGCATTACAACTTATGCGGAAGTTGAAGCTCAGTAAGTGTCACTTTCTCTTTCCTTTAAAAAATTGAAATTTCAGGCTAAGATATTTGTAATTAACATCAGTATATGCTGTGCATTGTGAACCAAATAATGAGAAGCAAATGAATTATAGAAAAGCCAAGTAAGAACTCAAGGAAAACATTAACTTCCATTTATTCCAAGCTGCATGGTAAAAATTATTTGAGTACAATAAAAATAATTACCCAAATGCCCTTACCTTAATAGAATTGGTATTTTGCAGTTCTATTAACATGTCAATAAGTAATTCTGCTCCCAAATAGAATGGCAAAACACAGGTACAGAGGAAACCATCCTGGCTAACAGGAAATGTTTTATACAGATCCACTGCTTGTTTAAGAAGTATCTGTAGCTCCTGAGTAAAGTTCCAAAAGGTCCTACAGCTATTCTGAAGCAGAGTCCAATAGCCTCCACGATGAGCAAGAACCTAAGACAAACACAACATTCAAAAGATCCCAAAGTTTCAAAAGTTAGAGATCTCTGAACAACTTCATCTTTCTGCAAAAATAATGTCAATAATAAAAATAACACCATTTGTTATGTGTCATTTACATCATTATCTCAGTTAATTCTATCAATAGCTCCTATGAAATAAGTATATACTAGTATTCTACTTAATTTAGAGATAAGGAAACAGAGGCATGGAGCTAACTTGACCAAGGTCATGATCTGCTAAGTGGTCAGCTAGGATTTGCACACCAGGAGTCTGACTCCAACATTCCCATTGTTCTGGGCTCTGGGAATGTGGCAGTGAGCAAGAGTAACTGGGTCTGCCCTTGTGCTACTTCAGTTTCTTAGGGGAGGCTGAGAGTAGATAAGTAGACAAAAATGTAATTTCAGGGAATAATAAGTATTGTAAAGAAAAATAATGCAGAAATGGGTCAGGATTTGACAAGCATGGGAGGATGTGTACTTTTAGATGGAGTAGTCAGGTTTGCTTAAGGAGGTGACATGAGCAGAGACTTGAATGTTGAGTTGAACAAATCATGTGAAGGTGAGAGTAGGGGTGTTGGGAGGAGGAGAACATTTGAAACCAAGGGAGCAGCAAGTGCAAAGGATGGAGGATGAACCTGAGGGATGAGGAAGGGTCAAGCAAGCTCAATGCTGTCAAGATCACAAAGAGGAGACTGGACTGAACAAGCGCAAGATGAACTGAGTTCCAAGAAGAGAGCAGGACCCAGACCTTCCAGGACCCTGAAGCTGGTGGAAAGGATAAGATGCAATGCTTGTGGTCAAGGGGGCTAATGTGGGCTTACTTCACATTTTTTAAGAAATCACCCTCTCCACAGACAAAATGGGAACTCAAGTATTCCAGAAAGGATAGATTTCCCCTCAATTCTTGAGAGGTTTGAAGTATATGCTATTTCTGCTATGAGAAAAAGAAAACTAACTTCTTTATGGCTAATGATTCCAATTCTGAATTTAATAATGCATCATTTAATATTTAAGAAAAAAAAGAGAAAAGTATTTGAGAGAAGACACAAGAGCCAAGGTAGGCCAAGAGTAGGGCTTTCCTGTAGCCTAGTAAGAGTGTTTCCTGTGCTAGAGAGAATAAAGGGGTCTATGGTGTTCTAGGCGGCAGCAAGACTCCAGAGAGGAACAACTGGTGTCACCAGAGGCCATGTACCAAATATGGCAAGAAACTGGCACAGGAATATCTGAATATTCATGGAGATTATGTAGACAAGGACAAAGGCTATCTCAGCTCTGAACCAATGGATAACTGATGACTAAAGCAGCTCACCCCTGTCACTGACAACTTGACAACGTGTAAATCCTCAGCACTATGGCAGGCAAACCTCAAAAATGACTGACATGAAACTCAGCAAATTTGGTCTCAAAGTTGAAACTAAAATTATGGATGGTAAGTAAACTAATACAATATATCTTACGTGCCCAAACTGATGCCCTGAGATTCATGTCTATTACATTAGCAAATTAGAAAGACCACCTTACCATTGCTCTCCTGCAATATAAAAAGATTTTCATAAAATGATCCAATAGACCCAAATTTGCTGCTCGATCCTTTTCTTTAGTACTAAGACCTGACTGAGAGTCTGAGTCATAAACTGTTTGTGTCTTTGACACGTTTTCACCACTCATTCTGGAATTAATAAATGTGGAAAATTCCTCAGCATCTACAATACAAAAATAAAGTATAACATTATTGAAAACAGAAAGTTCCAGAAGACATAGGTGATAAACATCAAATCAGTAATTAAGGTAAGAAATGCTATATAAATTTGGAGGAAGCACAAGATTATTATGGACACAGTGAACCAAGAAAAGTTTCTAGAGAAGGAGGCTCTTAGATTAGGTCTTTAAGGACAGACATGGTTTAGCTATGCGGGAAGACTATGAGGAAGCACATTCTGGGCAAGGGTGATGGCCAAAGGAACAATGCCGAGGCAGGAGTGTCATGTTTTCTGAGGAACCAATAACAGGATCCCACGGTTCCTTAATTTTCCCCTATACAGTCCATTCCCAGAACACATGGCAAGTAGCATCCCCTGGAGTTGGGCAGTGCAGCAACCATGTCCACTCCTTATCCTGTGGGTGTGGTATAAAGACACAAATTTCTCCTACTACAAACCTTCTTCTAAACTCTGCATTAAAGAACAAATCTCAGGACACCTGGGTGGCTCAGTCGGTTAGGCATCCAACTTTGTTTTTAATGTTTATTTTTGAGAGAGAGAGACAGAGACAGAGACAGAGCATGAGCAGGGTAGGGGCAGAGAGAGACAGAGACACAGAATCTGAAGCAGGTTCCAGGCTCCTAGCTGTCAGCACAGAGCCCAACTTGGTGATCGAACTCACAAACTGTGAGATCATGACCTGAGCTGAAGTCAGATGCTTAACTGACTGAGCCACCCAAGTACCCTGGTTAAGCATCCAACTCTTGATTTGGGGCTCAGGTCATGATTTCACAGTTCATGAGATCAAACCCCACTTCAGGCTCTATGCTGACAGCACGGAGTCTGCTTGGGATTCTCTCTCTGCCCCTCACTTACTCGCGCATGCTCTCTCTCTCTCAAAATAAATAAATAAACTTAAAAAAAAGAAGTCTCAATAGTGGAATATTCTATTGTTGATTCCATGGGAGGTCTTAGGCATAAAAACTCAAGGAGCTGTATATTATAATCTACTTATAAAACTCAGACTCTGTGTCGAGGGAATTTACTTTCAAATACCTCAATATTCATAGTATAACATGAAGGTACCAGTTAAATCTCATCTATACCCTAGAAGAAATCAGAAAGCATGTCAAGTACCTCAAATATAAATCAACACTCCTGGGGCAGCTACCCAGCATATGAAGTATCTTGATCAGCAATAAGTACATAATACTTAAAATACCATTAGTAAAAATCTACACAAGAAGGTCTGTATTAGCATGAAGATACCAGAAATAAATCTTTATTTATGAAGTGAGTGGTATTCAGGATAGGTGATTGTTTAGGAATAGTGTCATCACTTGCAGCACCCAGATCAAGAGCCCTGTTCATCTGCATTTTTCCACCTCCCAGGGTGAGTCTCCTGTCACCTGGGCAGATGACAATACTGGCTGATCCTGACATTCAGATGAATAGTATTGCGCTCATCTTGGAGTAAGCTGTCATGGAAGGTGTGAGTCGGAGATCCTAAGGCAAGAGTGGACTGCCCTGAGTGCAAAATCAGTACTATAAAACAGCTATGTGAGTGTTTCATGCCTGCTTGCATCAGTATGTTTGGTGGAATTTGTCCTGAACTTTACTTCCCCTAAAATATAACACCTGATAGCAAGACCTCACCTATCTTAACAATCGGAGGCTACCAACATTTAAAAAGAACATTCTATTTGGTGAACAGCCAAATTGGTTTAGGTCAGAACATAACATATATATTTCCAAATACATATTATGAATCCATAAAAATACAGAAAAATTTTTAAAATTGAACAAATAAGAACCTCCTACAAAATATCACAACTCAGTTAAAACCCCAGGTCATTGGAAAACGATGTGTGCATCCCTGTGTGTCTGTGGGGTGTGTGTGTTTGTGTGTGTGTGTGTGTGTGTTTGCGTGCATGAGTGTGTTGCATCAGTGAATAAAAACCTAGAGGCAATTTGACAGTATATAACATATTTATTTATTTTACCTGATGGTAAGTTGGCCTTTCTTTTTTTAGCTGTATGAAGGAAATCAAGTATTGCTTTATAGTTTTCTAGAGTCAATTTCACTGTTGGTAATACTGTTCCAGAATTATATAGTGAGAACATATTAGGATCACATGATCGGAAACTGCAGGAGGAAAATATCATTAAGAAAAAATAAATAAATATATATATATATATATATATATATATATATATATATATAACTGAATTGAATCCATCAAATACAATCTACTTTAATTTTTAAAATATTTGTGAGTTAATGCTCCCAAATTTTGGATCATAACATATTCTGGCACTTAACCAAAGCCAAAAAATTTCCCATTAAATTTTAAAGCTATACAATGTAACTTTGCTCTTAGGGATTTTAACATCAATATCTATTTCCCTGAAAGGGCCCTTGAAAATGGGAATGATGATCTATACTTACTCTAAGGGCTCTGAAATAATAATTTATGTTAAATTAACCTGATTTAAGCAAAACTCAATGAAGATGCTTACTATATAAAGCAATGTGTCCATGATCAATACTATTTTTTTAAAATAAGGTCTACACAGTAAACAATCCTCCACCATACACACATACATACATACAAAAATACATAGATTCATAAATACGGAGTATGTTTTCATGGTTTTAGTAAAATTGAATTTAGCACCAAGTTACTCTGATACAAATTTGGTCATTGTCTAATTGCTATGCTATGAAGTACTCATACCCTCTCTCTCTGCCCCTCCCCCACTGGCTCACATGCTCTCTCTCTCTCTCTCTCTCTCTCTCTCTCAAAATAAATAAATAAATAAACTTAAAAAAATACCCTTTTACAGTCTGTCACAGTCTTTCCTTCTTCCAATCCATTTGGTACGTTGCTGCCAGAGAAATTTTTTTTACCATAGCCCTGCGTAAAAATCCTTAATAATCTCCCACTGTATATAAATTGAAGCTCCAATTTAATAGACAGTTAAGACCCTCTATGATCTGGTACTGACCTATTTTTTAAATTGTTTGACACCACTCCCTTTAATTTGCTGTAGATTCTGGTCAGACCACTTGGGGTTCTCATCTTGTGTTTCCTACCTGGGCTCTGACTCACGTTCTTCCAACTACCTGGAATACTTCTTTCTCTGCCTGTCTTGCCTATCCATCATGAACCAGGCCAAGTGGCCCCGCTCCATGCAACCTTTCCTGTCAGTTTCAGGTCAGAGGAAAGCCTCTTTCCCAGGAACAAAGAAGACTTTGTGCGTACTTCACCTTCTACCATTATTTATAATTATTCGTTAACACTTGAGAGCTGCCCGACCAGACTCTACCTTGTGTGTCCTGCTCATCTTTGCATGCCCATTGCATCTGTCTCAGTACTTTGAATCTAATAAGTGCTTAGTAGTACTTTTTGAATGACAGACTCTACTCATCTTTTTAATTATGACATAGTATTACATATTATGTATGCATCTTCTATTTTTATCTTTGTTAACACTTTAGCCAAAGACACTCAAGAACTCAACAGCATCTTGAATTAATAATAGGAAGTTTACATTTATGAGAAAATACTATCTGTGCTTATAGAGGCTTAAAATATACTTCAAAATGAAACAGAGATTCACCTAATAACACCTACTAATAGCTACAGTTATACACTTAATATTAAATTTCTCTTGAAATTATGCTTTCTCCTTTACTGAAAGCTATACTGACAAATATATACAAGCTACAGGCAGATTAGTACTTCCCAAGTGCTTATATCCAGGACTTGTTTAGGAAAGATCCTGAGACAAGAAATTAAATAATATACCAATGATCAGTAAAGAGAGAAGCACTCTGTCAACCTCTGTAAAGTATTATCTACATTGGAGCCCTGAACATACAAATAAAATTCATGTTCACAAGATTAAAAGAGTTTCATTCACTGATATCATTCTATACCTGACCACTGTGTGTGAAGTGCCAAATTTCATCTTCGTTCGTTCCGCTAGTTTCGTTAAAAGCAGGGAGAAGTGTGCACTTGCCAGATATAGGTTCATCTGAGCTCTCCAGGGCATCTCCTCAAGAAATAGTTGATGGAACCTCTTCCTTTTCACAAAATTTAATATTATAGGATTCAAGTTCTCCACCAGGGATCGATAGGCAAGTTTTCTAACATCAGTTCTCTTATTTCTGCCAAGGGAGAAACATATTTTGAAATTACACAAACTTCCAGATACTAAATAACGAAGAATGATTCCAATTTGTACAAAATACATCAAGAAGTCATTTGATTGCCCTTATGCAAATTTTTCTGGCTTAGCTATCATTTCCTTAGAGCTAATAATGTGAAATAGGGCAGCAGAGAAGGCACAAAGATAAACAAGAAGGATGAAGACACTACATATTGCCTTCCATTCTTTCTGATGCCGATGTCCTAAGCTCAAACCAAATGGCTTTTCTTTTCCATAACTGAAAGGCTACTGAGATTAGACAATTAAATTATAAGACAATGTTCATATTCATCCCCTAACTTCAATATTAAACAAGAAAATCTCTGTATTGTTCCTTAAGGAAAAAAGATGGAGCAAAATTTTTTCCACAACTAGACTACAGCAGAAATAAAATGTCAATCAACTATAAACAAAATGACTTCATAAATCCATATTCAATATGCTCTGGAAAAAACTAATATTTCAAAATGTAGCTAACAGTTCATATCGTACGTATAACATATATTCAATTTTTTAAAAATTATTCCTATCAAAATCTCAAAGTAGTCCAACTATTTTTATAGTTGCATAATTGTTTATATGGCATGACTTCAAAGTACTTCTCTATCTGAACATAAGGGTTCAACAAAGGGAAACAAAAGTAATATAAAAACAGGGAGGGGACAAAACAGAAGAGATTCATAAATATGGAGGACAAACTGAGGGTTACTGGAGGGGTGGTGGGAGGGGGGATGGGCTAAATGGGTAAGGGGCACTAAGGAATCTACTCCTGAAATCATTGTTGCACTATATGCTAACTAATTTGGATGTAAATTTTTAAAAATTAAAAAATAAAATTAAATATATTTTAATGTTTATTCATTTTTGAGAGAGAGAGAGAGAGAGCAAGTGGGGTGGGAGCAGAGAAAGAGGGAGACACAGAATCTGAAGCAAGCTCCAGGCTCCAAGCTATCAGCACACAGTCCAACACGGGGCTCGAACTCGCAAGCTGTATATCATGACCTGAGCCCAAGTCGGATGTCTAACCTACTGAGCCACCCAGGCGCCCCTCTTTTTTTTAATGTTGACAACATTGCTGCCCCAGTGATCAGTGCCATTCTATCTGATTTATACTGAAGAAAGGGAAAAAGTTCTCAGTTGGTAAGTGAAAGTGTCTTGTTCAGTTTAATAGATGTTGTGCCTGAATCTGACACAACACACACACATGCACACACACATGAAAAAAAAAAAGAAGCTGGATGGAAGGAAGGAAGGTAGGTAGATATGTTGCTGCACCAGAGGCACAGACATTTTCATGGAGAAAGGAAGGAAGGAAACAATCTTTTAACAGGTAGTATTTACATTATCATTCAGTGCTAAATATTTTGTATTTTGTTAATGATTTCCTTTTAATCTAAGGGTGGTTTTTTTTTGAGCTTCTTGTGTTGTTTGGATGTCTTAGTGATATTATTTGGTTTCCAAACAAATGGGAATGTTTTAAATAACTCTACCTTCAAAATAAAAATCTAATTTCCAAAATAAAAATCAATCTTGTTCCTGTATGAGGAAATCAAGTCTCCTCAAAATGTCTAGGAGAGTTTGACAGGACTGGCTGCATCTTCCCTGCACTGAGGGTGAGAGAGTCCAGCAAGAGAAGAGGGGAGTCTTCCTCTATGTACCTTGTCAAGGTAAGAACACACTCCAATGGCTTGGAAGAGAGGCAGAGCCAGCCTAGAGGGTACAGAATGCTTCTTTTACCACGTGAGCAGTTCCTAACATTAAGGGCACTCCACAACCGGCTCTGTGTCTCTATGAGCCACAGATATGAGCAGACCCAGCAGCCAGAGAGGAAGCTCAGGAAGGACAGTCAGCATAAACACTCAGCGACATGGAACCATAAGAGGAAGGAGATGGAAACCCGAAATAGGAAAACATTAGAGAATCCAGACACTGTCAGCTGTGTATTCGAGCTTTAGCAAATGAGTTAATACATTGTCACCAGTGGAAATAGGATTCAGGATTCATACCATCATAAAAAAGAGTTACAATTAGGAAAAGAGAGAACACTGGAAAACATCCTGTAGCGTGGAACTGAAACTGGACCTATCAGTGTGAATTTATAGTTTTAGACAGATACATAGGTCTAGTTAGGTGGACATGTATATTTCCCAGTTCTTTCTGCTGAAAGGGCCTAGAAGCACAGATACATCAGGAGCCACTAAAAGGAATCAACTGGCTCCAGGACCGGGGCAGGAAAGTACAAGATGAACATCTTGTGGTAAATCAGAGGAAGCTCAAAAACATGATGGGGACACGTCAAAAAGATTAAGGAGCCAGGCTGAAAGGGCTCCTGCTGGCCAAATTTGGAACAATTTGAGACTCAAAATAAATAATGATGTTAATTTGATAAAGGGTATTCACAAAAAATAAACCTACCACAAATACCATTCTTAACAACAAAATGTTGAAAGCTTGAAAGCTTTTACTCTGAAACAGAATCAGACAAAGATGCCCACTAATACCATTTCTTTCAGCATTGAAATAGCAGGCTTAGTGAGAACAATAAGCAAGAAAAAGGCAGTGGGGGCAGGGAGAGTACAAGGATTGAAAATAAAGGAATAAAACAGTTGTCAATCATAGACAATATGATTATATATTTATGAAACCCAAAATAAACTACAGATAAAGTATTACAATTAATCAGCAAATGTATTAAGCCCATGGAAGACAAAGTCAATATAAAAAAAAATTCTATTTCTACATATCAGCAACAAACAATTAAAAATGAAATTCTAAAAAGATATTTCTAGTAACTTAAAAAAATACCTAGGAATTAACCAAAGCAAAGATGTGCAAGACACTTTCTATTTTCACAGAAAATAAAAATTATAAGGATAATTTTAAACTATATAGAACTAAGTGAGAATAAAAACACTACCATATACTAAAAATTGGAAGATACAGCTAAAATAGTGATTAGAAGGAAATGTGTTAGTCTTCAATGATCATGCTTTCTGATTCAAAGCAATCCCTACCAAATTTCCAACATGGTTTTTTTTTTTTTGTATTTTTAAATTAACAATGTAATTTCCATTTTCCCCCAGGAATTACTTCTAAATGACTATTTAAGTTTTTTAAATGCATAGAATCATTTTTACTCTATCTTTTCAAAAATTGGTCTCTACTGTGTCTGATTATAGTAATGTGGTTTGTATGAGTACAATGTTTGAAATTTATTGAGACTTGCCTTATAGCCAATACTGTAAATGTTCTATATGTGCTTTAAAAAATAAATGTTTTTTTTTAAAAATCCTCTAAAAAATAAGCATTTTCCAGTTGTTGGTTACCCGTGACCTTTTTTTCTCCTAAATTTAGAATGAAGTTGTCAATTTCTGCTAAAATACTACCAAAATTAAATGAGGTAAGCATCCCACATCTGTATATACTCTTAGTGAAATGTTGGTTCAGGTCTTTTGCTCATTTCCTTTTGTTTTTTTAAGATTTTATTTTTAAGTGTCTTTTGATCATTTTCTAATTGGACTGTTTATTTTTATTATTCTTTTGAATTTTGAGAGGTCTTTATATATTCCAGATATAAGGTCTTTCTTGGAGACGAGCTTTGCAAATACTTCATCCCAAGTGTATAGCTTGTCCTTTCATCCTTTTCATAGAGTCTTTTACTAAGCAAAAGTTTTAAATTTTGATGAGGCCTGAGGTTGTATGGTAAACATATGTTTAGTTTTATAAGAAATCCCATAGTGTTTTCCAGAGTGGCTGAATCTTTTTACATTCCCACCAGCAGTGTATTAATGACCTAGGTTTTCCTCATGATTGCCAGTATTTAGTGTTATCACTGTTTTTTATTTTTGCCATTAAAATAGGTTTTAATTATATCTGTGGCTTTAATTTGTGTTTCTCTAATGGCTAATGATATTGATCATCTTTTTATGTGTTTATTTGTCATCTATATATAAGTAAAACTTTATTTGTTCACAATATGATTGTCCACACAGAAAGCCTACATCTATGAATAAATTATCAAGTAGTATTGAAGACAGTTGTTTACAAATCAAATTATATTCCTATACAAAAGAATAAAAGCATTCAGAAATGTAATTTTAAAACACTGTTTACACTAATACCAAAAAGCATTTATCTGACATAGCTAATGAAAGATGTATGGCATCTTTGTGGAAAATATCATAAAAATTTACTGAAATATATTAAATAAGACCTAGGTACATGATCTGCATACTAATAGAAAAAATCAATATTGGGAGAAAAAAATTCCCAAACCCATCTATATATTCAAACCTATCTCTATCAATATCATGAGTTTTTTGTATTACTTGACAAGCTATTCCAAACTACTCTGTGGAAGAATATCCAAGACTTCTTCAATATTGTGATATTGGCCCATGAATAGATAAACAGACTAAAGGATAGAAAAGAGAGCTCAAAACTACATACATGAAAACTTGCTAAATGACAAAAGTGACAGTGATGGCAGAATAGACTATTCAATAAATGGCTAATAACAACTACTCAATAAATGAGACTAGACACTTGGGTACCTGTACCAAAACTACAAAAGATGGGGAAGGAGATTCTTCCTTTCACGATTCACAAAAATAAATTACAGTTAGATGAAACTTCTAAATGTGAAAATCTAAAATTTAAATTCACAGTGAAAATACCTTTACTACCTTGTTCAAAAACAATAAAGAGAAATGTTGACACATTTGACTCCATCAACAATTATAACTTTTGATTTAAAAAAGAAAACTTTTAGGATGCCTGGTGGGTCAGTCTGTTAATCATCCAACTCTTGATTTCAGTTCAGGTCATGATCTCACAGTTTGTGAGAGCAAGCCCCACATCAAGCTCTGCACTGATGTGCACAAAGCCTGCAATTCTCTCCTACTCGCTCTCTCTGCCCCTCCCCAGCTCACACTCATAGTCTCTGTCTCTGTCTCTCTTTCTCTGTTTCAATAAATAAATAAACATTTTAAAATAAGAAAAAAGAAAACTTTTAACATGTAAATAGATAAGCCAAAAACTGAGAAAAGCATTAGTATCCAAATTTCTAAAAATAAATGAGAAAACAACAAGTTTTTAAATGTACAAAGGATCTAAACAAGCAGCCCTGAGAACAAAAAACCCCAGGATCTAATTAAAACATGAAAAGACTCCTACTCTCATTAGTAAACAAAGAAATTAAAATGAAAATAACAATGAGATAAATTTTCACAATTCAACAATCCACAAAAATTTGAAAATGTGATAATAACACCAACTGTTGGTAAAGACATTGAATACTGGAAACTTGACACACCACTGATGAAAATTTAAGAGCAACTTAGCAATATCTAGTAATGTGAAAGATGTTCATATCTTGGGAACTGTACTCCTATGTATTTACCCCAGAAACTCTCAACATTTGCATACAAGAGCTTTGTACAAGAATGACCTTTGCACTACTGTTTACATCAGGGAAAGCTTGGGAAACAATTTAAATATCCATTTACAGGATACTAAATAAATAAATTTTTATTTATTCATGCAATGGAATACTCTACAGTAGTAAAATGAGTAACTAGACATATATAATCAACATTAAAAATCTCAAAAATGTAATATTGAGGGAAAGGAGCAAAATGGCAAAGCAAATTGTAAGAAAGTACTACACATTATTTAGGAGTATATACGTATTCAGTTGAAGTATAAATGGGGTGCCTGGGTAGCTCAGTTGGTTAAGCATCTGACTTTGGCTCAGGTCATGATCTCGCAGTTTGTGAGTTCTGTGCTGACAGCCGGGAGCCCGATTCAGATACTGTGTCCCCCCTCTCTCTCTGCCCCACCCCTGCTTATACTCTGTCTCTCTCTGTCTTTCAAAAATGAATAAACATTTTAAAAAAACATTCAATTGAAGTATTAAGTCACTTGTGATAAGCATGATAAATGACAATTTTGGTTAGTATTACTTCTGGTTTTTACAAGGGACAAAAATGCATTCCAAAAAGGATGCATGAGACTTTCAACTGTGTTTGAAAGTTTTATATTTTAAACTGCATATAAAAAACTGTACATGTTTTTTGTTATATTATTTTCTATGCTCATCTAAAATATGTCATATTTCAAGTCATGTTAGTGGGGTATTGGGAAACTTTTCAATTAGCAATAATTGCATCTTAGATAAACCTCATTGGCTATGATATTACCACTGCCTGATGGAGAGTTTCGAGCAACAGTCATTAAGGATACTCACTGGGCTTCAGAAAAGAAATCATCAGTGAGACCCTTAACAGAGATAGAGTTAAAACGGAATCAGTGAGAGATGAAGAATACAATAAACGAGATTGGAAACAAGTTTGACACAAGGAACAGCAGGTTGGAAAAGCAGAGGAATGAATTAGTGACCTACAATATAAAATAATGGAAAATAATGAAGTTGAACAAAGAGAGAAAGAAGAACTATGCAACATGAGAATAGATTTAGGGAACTCAGTGACTCCATAAAATGTAATAACATTCATATTATAGGAGTCTCAGAAGAAGGAGAAAGAGAAAGGCAGGCAGAAAATTATTCTAAGAAATAACAGAAAACTTCCTAATCTGAAGAAGGAAGAGACATCCAGATCCAGGAGGCACAGATAACTCCCACTGAAATCAACAAAAGCAGTCCAACACCAAGACATATTACAATTACATTTGCAAAAATATAGTGATAAAGAAAAAAATCTTAAAAGCAGAAAAAAGAAAAAAATCTTTAAAAATCTTTAAAAAAATCTTTAAAATCTTAAAAAATCTTAAAAGGATAAAAGAAGTCCTTAACTTACAAGGGAAAACCCCTAAGGCTAGCTGGAGATTTCTCAACAGAAAGTTGGCAAGTCAGAAGGGAGTGGCATGATATATTTAAAGTGCCAAGCGGGAAAACTCTGCAGCCAAGAATACTCTATCCAGCAAGGCTATCATTCAGAATAGAAGGAGAAATAAAGAGTTTCTCAGACAAACAAAAACTAAAGGAGTTCATGACCACTAAACCAGCCCTGTAAGAAATATTAAAGGGGACTCTCTGAGAGGGAAAGAAAGACCAAAAGTGACAAAGACGAAAAAGGAAACAGAAAATCTCCAGAGACAATAACAAAACAAGTAATAAAATGGCACTAAATACATACCTACCAATAATTACTTTGATTGTAAATGGACTAAAGACCCATCTATAGGCTGCCTATACGACACTCACTTTAGACCTAAAGACACCTGCAGATTAAAAGTGATGGCGGAGAAACATCTATCATGAAAATGGATGTCAAAAGAAAGTTGGAGTAGCGATACTTGTATCAGACAAGCTAGACTTTTTTGTTCTTTTTTTGTTTTTACCCTGCTTTGGTATTAGGGTAGTACTGGCCTCATGGAATGATTTTGAATGTGTTCCTCCTATTCCATTATTTGTAAGATTTTGATAAAGATTGTCATTACTTATTTTTTTTTAATGTTTGGTAGAACTTAGCAATGAAACCAAGTAGTATTGGGTTTTTCTGTTCTGGGATATTTTTTATTCTTAATTCAATTTTCATTCTTGTTGTTGGGCTAAGAATATTTCTTACTTCTTAGATTCAAGATTCATGATTCAGAGTTTTGGTAACTTGTTTTTTTTTTTTAGGAATTATCTGGGGTTTTTTTCCAAGTTATCTGATTTGTTAGTATACAATTGCTTATAGTAATCTGTTATCACATTATGCATTTTTTGTAGTTATTTGTTCTATTGTTTTCTCTTCCATTTCTCATTTTGGTTTTTGAGTCTTTTTTTTTTCTTAGTTAATGTAGTTAAAGCATTGCCAATTTTGTTTATTGTTTGGAAAAACTGGTCATTACTTTCAATGTTATGTTATTGTTATTCTGGTCTCTATTTTATTTATTTATGACTTTTCTTTGTTATTTCTTTCCTCTACTAAATTTCAGTAAAGTTTCTTCTTTTTTAGTTCCTTGTGGTATAATGTTAAGTTGTTTCCTTGCACTTTTTTTCTTAATGTAAGCATTTACAGCATTACAAATGTCATAATTTAAATTTTTGTTTAATGTTTATATATTTTTGAGAGACAGAGACAGAATGTGAGTGGGGGAGGGGCAGAGAGAGAGAGAAAGACACAGAATCCGAAAAGGTTCCAGGCTCTGAGCTGTCAGCACAGAGTCCGACATGGGGCTCGAACTCACAAGCCGTGAGATCATGACCTGAGCCAAAGTTGGACACTCAACCAACCTAGCCTCCCAGGTGCCCCAAAAATGTCATAATTTAAATAAAGAAAATAAAGGAACAGTCAAACAGATAGTAGGCAAATACCAACAAAAACAAAGTGAGAGTGGTTCTATTATGCATATGTTGCTCTTAAGATCCAAATTACTAAATAAAGAAGGACATTTTATATATATAATGATGGTACGATATATAAAGAATATATAAGAATCATAAGTTCATACTCATAAAAATAGATGCTAAACATTTCATCATGATAAATTTTATGGTTTCAGTTTTATGAACAAGAATATCAGGCCCACTAATAATTAAAAGTAATTTACCAATCAGGTTCTTGACCACCCTACCTAAACTACTACCTCCACCCAAGGCCAGTTACTCTAGGCATATCATCCTGTTCATTTATTTTATAAAACTTATCAGAATGTTAAATTGTCTTGTTTATTTGTGTGTTCACTTATTTAATGTGTTCCTATCATTAATATGTAAGTTCCCCAAGGGCCGTGATCTTATCTATCTAGTCTACCAGTGTATCCCCAACGCCCAAAATAATGCCAACCACATAGTAAACATTTATGGAATTAATTAATCAGTTAATACCTTTCATGTTCCATCATTTCAGCAATAGATGGATTTTTAGAAAAAAATTCTCTTAGAGTTTCCTTTCTTTTACTTCTTTTTGTTGGCATCATTTCTATAGTCTTAATATAGGAGATAACAAAAATGTTACAAATTAAATCTAAACTATGAACACAATATTATAATTTATTCATACTCTAATGTTTATCTCTTGACAATGAAATACAGTGATATCTTTATAACTTTCAATTAAAATTACTATCAAAAGAAACAAAACAATATATGACTATAAAAATATCCACATGGAGAGGAGCCTAGCTGGCTCAGTTGGTTAATTGTCCAACTTCAGCTCAGGTCATGATCTCATGGCTTATGAGTTCGACCCCCATGTCGGACTCTGTACTGACAGCTCAGAGCCTGGAGCCTGCTTTGGATTCTGTGTCTCCCTCTCTATGCCCCTCTCCTGCTCACATTCTGTCTCTCTCTCAAAAATAAAGAAACATTAAAAAAATTTAAAAATATCCACATGGGGGGCGCCTGGGTGGCTCAGTCAGTTGAGCATCCGACTTTGGCTCAGGTCATGATCTCACAGCCTATGAGTTCGAGCCCCGCGTCGGGCTCTGTGCTGACAGCTCAGAGCCTGGAGCCTGCTTGAGCTTCTGTGTCTCCCTCTCTCTCTGCCCCTCCCCCTCTCATGCTCTCTCTCTCTCTCTCTCTCTGTCAAAAATAAATAAGCATAAAAATTTTTTTTTTAAATATCCACATGGTAACTTAAGAATTATAATGTATTATATAATAATAATATTGTTTATTGGTATTTCCTACTGTTTCTTTTTTTTTTTTCTCCTAAGAAAGAGAGAGCAGGGGAGGGACAGAGGGAAAAGGAGAGAGAAAGAATCTTAAGTAGGCTCCATACCCAGCATGGAGCTCAATGCAGGGCTTGATCTCATAACGATGAGATCACAATCTAAGCCAAAAGAAGAATCAGGCACTTAACCAATTGAGCTACCCACGCACCCCTATTTCATATTATAATAAATACAATGCAGCCAATCATTTCTAGACACATGAATCTCTTAATTTCATTAACTTAAAATTCAAAAGTCTTACTCTTCCAATCTCCATTACTACAGCTTTGAACTTCTTCAAAGGTTTGCCTGTCTTTTTACACAAAATATTGTCTTTATATTTTGTTCTTTTAATTCCAAGTAGGGATTCATTCCTCCTAATACAAAAATAAAAAGTCAGTTAAAAGGATCTGTAAGAATTTACAAAATTATCCCAAAGCAATAAATCTTTAATGAATGTTGTCACTGAAATCGTATGAGAAGAATGTCCAAAACTGTTTGTGTCTCATGCATAAATTAGACTGTGATATTCCTGATCATCAAGGAATAACTGCCCTTTTGAAAGAGCAAAATGTAATTCATACCATAACATGTGATGAGAGCTTATGTATGACATAGAAGAAACAGAATTGAACTGAAAATAAAACAACATGAACACATCCCTTTAAAACTGAAAAGATAACTACATAAGAGTTTCCCTGGACAAGCTATCTTGCTACCAACAGATTTCAGTCTCTTTGGTTCCATCATGTCAAGGCTCTTAGCTGCTATCATGTTCTGAATACCAACAGGTGCTAGGCATTTTATATGACTATGAAAACTTATCCCCTCCTCCAATGACTTGTAGAAGTTCTTAACCTCATTTTTTCAATCTGCCATGGGCCCCTAAGGTAATCCAGGCCCTTCCAGCACTGTGAAGTCTCTCATTATCCCTCCTTCTATTGATACTTATCATCTACTGTCCCTGAAATTTCTATATTTTCTAAAATTTATATTTCTTTGGGTAGGTATTTGCTAATTCCAGCAAAACCCTGCTATCACATGATAAACAGGATCCAAAAACTTAAATTGAATAAAATGTAAGGCTAATGAAATGGAAGACTAATGAAATGACTGGGTGAGTCTGGATAACTAGTTACAGGAGTTGGGGTTTCAAATTCACCTTGGTCCCAATGGCTGTTGGCCACTTATTTCAATTTTAATGAAGATGATCCTGGATCCTATGGTTGGTTGGGACTCCAGCCCAGCTGCAGCAGTTCCAAGAGTCCCCCAGTTGGTTGGCATTCATTTTGGCAAATGTTTTGTCTCCATCAACTAGGAAGCGCGGACCAGTGACCACTGGGGACTTGGGGAACCACCCTGTGCAACTTGCATCTGGAGACTGATTGCCTGCTATTTTCCAAGCAGGTTGGTCTCTTCTCTATCCCCTGCCTCACCCACCCTCCAGAATGCTTGACCTGGTTTCTGTTACTGCAGAAAGATACAGGAAGGAGAGAAGGTCATGGATATACACTTGCCATCTTCCAATTTTCTCAACATTCGCCTCCATGCTCTGCAGAATTCTCACCCACTGAATCAATTAAACTCCTCCCACTTCCTGACCTCTTCAAAGAATGCTTCCTCCTAGCTTTTTATTTTGTTTATGGTATGTTATGAAAAATGGGATTTTTAAATTTTTATGTAGTGTTATTGATCTTTGATTTCATGGCTTATTCATTATTTTAATTACTTATATCAACACCTGTTTCTGACTAAAAACATTGAATCCCAATGCCTGTCTGCCTATAATTTCAAAAACAGAACTCTGTTATACTTTATCTGATAATACAAATCTCTCTTTTGCTCTTTTTTATTTTTCAAATATATTTCATTATTCTAGGTCATTCCATAAAATGAATTTTATTAGAATTACATTAAACCAATAAATTAATTTGAAGATAATAGAAATTAAAGTAGTCCATCTGCCCATCAAATAATGTACTATGTCTCTCCATTTATTCAAGTCATTTTTAAAAATATCCCTTAGTGAAAATGTTTGATCTTCTTTTATTAGCCTAAGTCTCCTCACAAATCCTGATAAATTTAATCCCATGCTTCATAGAAATGGGATCATTTTTCCATTATACTGTCTAGTTGATATAGGAGAGCTATTGGCTTTGCATCTAGCTATCCTATGGAATTCTCTAATTAGTTCTGATAGTTACTGGTTAATTAGCTTAAGTTTTAAAAAATAATTATTTGCAAATAGCAATCACTTTATCTCCTTTTCAGAATACTTCACTGAAGAATTCATTTGACAAACATTTTGGAGACCCTATTTTGTGATAATCACATGAATTCTAATCTTAAATTCTATTTCTTATTTAATGCTCTGGCAAGAACTTTCACAACAATGTTAAATGATAGAAGGAATAAGTTTCCTTGTTAAAAAGCTAATTTGAACAGAAAATATTCTTCTACACCTAATTTGCCAGGAATGGTTGTCGAATTTCACCACATGACTTTTTAGCATATGCTAAAGGTTCCTTTGACTACCAGTAATAATTACATTTGCAGATTTCCTACTATATTTATATTGAGAATAAGATCTACATTTTCAATGCTGAATTTATAAGCTAGTACTTTACGAATTTTTGTTTCTATATACTACTGATTTAGAATTGACTATTTTTAAAATTCTTTTTATAAAGCTGCTATCAGAGACTGGTGTGATAAATTTAGTAGGAAACTTTAAACCCATGTGCTGAAATAGCTTTATGTAAAGTAAAAATTATCTGTTCCTTTAAAATATGAAAGAAGTAGCCTAAAAAAATCTGAACTATTCAATTTTTTACTATTTCAATCAATTCTTATTTTAAAAATTCCAGATTATCATCATTTTCAATTAGAAATTTCTAATTTATTCATATTAAATTGTATATGCTATTATCTAATGGTTGTTTAACTGCTTCCAAATGTATGATTATTACCTCTGTGGATTACTTGTATTTCACTTTCTCTTATTACGGTGGCTGGCAATTTGACTAATTTATTCTTATCTTCAAAGAACTAGTTCTAGTAGTTACCAATTAAATGATTTTGAAACCATTATTTAATTTCAACTTTTATTTTTATTTTCTTTTTTTTGCTTTCTTAGATTTATTTAATTTTTCTAATTGCTTGAGTTCAATGAAAGTTCATTTGATTTTATTTTTAATTTTTAGTAATAGAGGCTTCTAAAGCTAAAAATTTCTCTATTTTGAGTACATTTGATGTTAGGGTTTCTCATTATCATTAACTTTCAAAAGTATACTTTCAGTTAGATTTCTTTTTTGATCCAATAATTACATATGCCTGTATTTTTTTATAAAATTTCAGTTTTAGGGGCACCTGGGTGGCTCAGTCTGTTAAGCGTCCAACTTGGGCTCAGGTCATGATCTTACAGCTCGTGAGTTCGAGTCCCACATCAGGCTTTGTGCTGCCAGCTCAGAGCCTGGAGCCTGCTTCAGATTCTGTGTCTCCCTCTCTTTTTGCCCCTCCCCCATTCGCACTCTGTCTCTCTCTCTCTTTCTTAAAAATAAATTAACGTTAAAAATTTTCAGTTTTATTATACTGTAAAACTATGTGGTCTTTACAAATTTTACTCTCGGTTATCTATTGAGCCTTATTCTGCAACTTAAATATTACTTTTTAAATATTACTTTTTTAAAAAAATTACTTATTAAAAAATATTACTTTTTAAAAAATTTAATGAGTGCTTTAAAAGGTGTTTAGTCTCGATTGGCTATATATATTAAATTAATCTTACTAATTATATACATGTTCTGTGTTCTTTTTATTTCTTTCTAAAGTAGCATGTTCAACTCTCTCAATATTATATTTCTGTCAAATCAACCTTGTCTTCTCAGCAGTTACTTCCATATACATTGATTTTTTTTTAATATAGAACATGAAAATTCATGGGGGCCTGAGTGGCTCAGTTGATTAAGTGTTGGACTCTTGATTTTGGCTCAGGTCATGACTTGATCTTATGGCCGTGGGATCTGCCCACTTTGGCCTCTGTGCTGGCAGCTTAGAGCCTGATAAGAATTCTCCCTCTCACTCTCTCTCTGCCCCTCCCCACTCATGTTCACTTTCTCTTTCTCTCTCAAAATAAATAGATAACATTAAAAAAAAAAGAACATGAAAATTTATGAAATACCTTTCCATTGTCATTTATAAGCATGATTGGTAGAATCACCCACTTTGAATGTGAAAAGGTAGAATTAAAAATAAGTAACACAGAGATTATTCTTTTTTCTTTTTGAAAGAGTTTCCTTTTTATTTTTTATTTTTTTTATTTTTTAGAGAGAGAGAGAGAGCACACATAAGTGGGGGAAAGGGACAGAGAAAGAGAGAGAATCTTATTAGGCTCCACACTCAGCGAAGAGCCCCCAACATGGGGCTCAATCCCACGATCCTGGGATCATGACCTGAGCTGAAATCAAGGGTCAGACTGAAATCAAGGGTCAGATGCTCAACTGACTGAGCCACACTGGTGCCCTGAATTATTCTCTAAAATATTACTGGTACAATTGATAAGCTGGGGGGGGGGGGGGGGGGGGGGGAGAACCTGAAGTTTAATCTAAATCCCCACACCAAAATAAATTCCACATGGATTAAAAGATTAAATATAAAGCATGAAACCATAAAATTGGAAGAAAACACAGCTGCACATTTTTCTGTTGCAGAAAATCTCTTTTGTGCAAAACTATGTTAAGCATATGAACATAAAAAGAAAATAGGTATTACTATCCAGGTAGAAATCAAAGTTTTGCATCTGTTCCTCCTCTATATTCCCTGAGTTGGAGAAGAACATCCTAAAACATCTGCTCAGACTTGAAAATTGAAATCATTATGAACTTAGTCACACTGTTCGATCTCCAACCTTGAGTCTTTTGTTACACCACTGGTCAATGATTCTAAGCCACTTACTCTGTTTTCCTCTTTCAAAATATCTACTATTCTTAGGTTGGACCCCACAATCAGCCCTCCAAATTTCACCATACACCAAGTGTCTTCTGATTCTCTTTGGTATTAACAATGTTATTTGTGGCTTCCAAACTTCTAATTTCAGCTCTGATTTTTTTTTAAATTTAATAGAACTTTCTGACTAATTCTCTGAATACCGTAACCTGTGAAATTTAATGAAAGCAATTTCCTCCTTTATCACTTGAAAATATGAAGCACATAAATTCCAAGCTTTTTTTTCTAATAAATGAAGTACCTGTTTTAGGAAGAATGTTTTTCTACATGTTTTTCTGAGAATGTTTCCCTTTTGCTGCCATGTTTTAAATAGACCTCATGTTATTGATGCTTGTTTTTACTAAAATGAGAGACAGATCAATGCATAATGGTGAAAGGGAAGACCAGTTGTTGGAAGAAAATGTTTAGTTATTTATCTATTTACACACACAGACATAAATCCTTACTGTCTCCTAAGTGGCTGTTTACCCCACACTACGTGCATACTCCACAATCTTTTCCATCCACTTTATATATCTTAAAATGACAATGTTACCTATCTTTTAAAGCTTTAAATATTATAAAATATATACTACAAATACCTTTTTAAGAAGTCATAAACAGGATTTGTTATCTCCACCATAAGATGAAATTTTTCATCGTTCATACATTTTAGCATAACTTGTGTAAAGAATTCTAGGAATCTAGGTCTCTGCTTAAATTTCATAACTGTGAAAACAAAGAAATGTATAGCAGTAAATGTGTCAAGAACTCCTGTCTTTCCAAGATCAAATAATCCTTTATGGTCTATATTTCATTTGTTTTCCAAATATCTCAGTGTTGAAAACTAGTTCATAAAAGTTGCCTCTAATGTCAGACAAGTTGGGGGGAAAAGTGCTAATTATCAAAATTACTAGTTATCCTAATTTTTATTCTCTCTCACTCTGAGCTAAGCAATAATGTTGCTATTTCTTCATAGCTGGACTTGACAATCACTCACATTTTTCAATTACCTAGTACTCATAGGCTTCATAATATCACTCACTACCAAAATAAGTCACCATCAAAGTTCTGTCTTTCCAGATTTTAAATCATATTACTTGACAACCAATAGTTATTTTGTGTTATTCTAAACAGGTAAGAACTCAAAACCTTCTGTCTAGAAAAGTGAGATCTTTCAGACAACAACAAAATCCACACAATAAATGATCTTCAATAGAAAATCGAGTGAACAGCACATATACGTTTAGGTCACCTACCTTCTTTCACAGCACCTTTGACCGACCAGTTTAAAACAATAGGGTAAAGAAATACAGGGTCCTCTGTTCCTGAGAGTTCAGTTGTAACATCTAAGGTTTAAAAAATTAGTAAGTTGTAGGTTCTGTTTAACGTGAATAACCAAAAATGAAAATTCTTTGGAAGAATGTTCAAGCATTCATTCTAAATTATGTGCTTTCAAAATATCAACTACATCATTATATTTGGGGGCATTAAAAACTTCAGTGATCTTAGTTATTTTCCTTTCATTTTTCCCCCTAAAAGCCAAGGAGATCACCACCAAAGAGGTGAAGAGTTTCTAAGGCTTGAGTCTCTCATATTCAATGGCTGTCATATTACCAGCAAACCCCAGACTCAGAAACATACCAATTATGTTAACTTTATTTTTACACAATTACTTTTAAAAGACCGTAAAATATAGAATAATGAACAGCACAGCCACTGGAGCAAGGCTGCCTGGGTTCAAATTCTAACACCAACAATTTTTAGTTATGAGACCTTGTTAAGTTACTCATCTTCTCTGTGCCTCAGGTTCTTTACCTTTAAAATGAGCATAAGAGTAGCTCCCTCATATGGTTGTTATATAAGGACCATATGAGTTTCAATATGTATAAAACACTTAAAATACTTCCTGGCACACAGAAAGTACTGTACAAAACTATTATTTTATGATTATTTTGTTATTAAATCTGTTGTTTAGCTAGTAACATTACATTGTGCTTCTTAGTAAAATGTTTTTACTGACAAAATGAAAATAATTCACATCTCGAAAACACTTCGCATTTTAAAGAATTATATTCTTATAACGAGACAATTACAGCTTTCCCAAAGCTAGGTTTACTGGTTGTGTGAATAATAGAGCATTGGGTTCAATTCATTAATTCAACTCAAAACAGACTTTGAAGAGAGAGAGAGAGAGAGAGATCCAGGTCAGGGAATTCTGATCCCAGATAGAACTGAGGCACACTAAGAGAGGTGAGGTCAGGACACAGAATTCTGCAAGTAGTCAGTTCCAGAAAGGCTGAGGGGCCAAAAGTAGAACCTCCTACTTGAGGAAAATGTGGAGAGAAAAGGTACTCTCTTATTCTTCCAGAAGGTTTGAAGTACCTGCTAAAAAGCAGGTGATAATATTTATCATCACTAGAAACTAAATCAATTTCTTAAGCAGATTTCCAAACTGCAAACTCCAAAATTCTAATCACTGTATGCACAATGGTCCATTTTGAAATTCCTATTTGGCACAATGACCTAAAACTAAACCACTCTTTCACTTGAGCAGACTGTGGTTCAAATCACTCACTCATTAACACCCTTCACGCTATCCTTTTATTTCTGTTACATTTCTGCCTTTGAAAGAGTAGTGATTCTCAATTTTGCGCTCCCCTCGCCAATACACTTGGCAACATTTGCCTCCCAGTTGATTGTCAAAGCAGGGAAGATGATGTGCCAAGCATCTAGGTAGAGGACAGGGATGCCGCTCATCATCGTAGGGTACTCCACAGCAAAGAATTAGCTGACCCAAATCGACAAGAATGTCGAGGCTGAGAAACCCTGCTTTAGAATCAAAAATAAGCCAGCTATGTAATCCTAAATAAATCACTTAATCTTCATGAACCACATCAGAAAAAAAGCAGTTAGCAATCCATTATTAACACAGTATTTTTAGGATTAATGAAATAATGTAAAAGCACCTTAAAGGATTTATTTACCAAATGCTAATCTCATCTTAATCCTTTTAACAAAATAGTTTCTTATTTAAAAAAAAAAAAACATAATGCCAAGTAGAAGTATACAGAAAGAAAAAAAAATGACTACATTGCTTCGTCAGTTTGAGTAGGTGGGTCTCCAACAAGGCCAGCTGTTCATTTATTTTTTCAGGTAATAATATCTGCTGTGGCTTCTTAGGCTTGTAAGACTTCTTGGAAGAACCCTAAAAACATTGGTTAAGTGTCAGAACGTACTTCAACATGTTTCAACAATTGTCACTTTCAAGTAATAATCTTTAAATTATGATTTCATACTTTCACGCCTGGTGGATAAAAACTACAATCTACATGGTTAAGTGATATAAATGAATAATTAATAATAACAGTCATTTCATCCCAACTAAATGACAAACACAATACTCAGTATTTTATGGAGATTGGCCAAAATATTTCTTCTCTTCCCCTCTCCCTTCTTTCCAATAACTTCTACAACCCAAAACCCCAACTAGCACCATCCCTTCAACCTATACACACTTTTCTGAAAGCAGCTGAGGGTAGAGCTCTAAAAAATCCTCAAAAGAAAACTCCCATCTTGCCCTCAGAAATGTATTCCTTTTTCCCTTTTCTTCTTTCCTTTCTTTTTTCCCAGAGGAGCTTCTTTACAACTAAGCTAATTGCCTTTGCTGCTTTGCCTTTCATTGAAACATAACAAGATCTGCAATTAGTGGATTAAGTATTAGTGGATCTGTGCTCAGTCTCCCCACCATGTTTCCAACAGTCTGAGCCTGAGAACTGAAGTGTTAATGTCTCCTGTTCTCAAACAAACAAACAAACAACCCTCCCAAGCCCCTACAGGCTTAAAGCATCCTTGAGGGGCTATAACAATTTCTGACTCTTATAAATTAGGCGTTAGCTTCTCAGTCCCTACAGTCTTAGAAAGAAGTATCACAACATTCCACTGGGCTTGGGGCTCCGTGGAAGGACACATGGGGTCCTGCCCTGCAATGATGTGAAGGAATAGGCTCATGAGTCAAGGCCTGGGTGACATAAAGGGCCTGGCAGCTGATGGACTCTGACAGTGAACAACAGTTGGTGGAAAAAACCCTCAAAATGCATCCAGCTTAATCAAAACTCTCTGTAAACAAAATGACCCTTCACCCCCCAAAAAAATATTATGGCTTTAAAAAATTCGTCCAGTAAAACAGTGGTGGTTTTTGAAGCTTTCTGTGGCAAGCACACACTTACTTTGGCATATAATTCATTATATAATAGAGATAGAGATGGGGCCAGTCCAACAGAAACAGAGTCTAGGGTTGACAGTCTCTCTCCCCACCCCAGTCAGTGAATTAGTAGGCTTCAAGTAATTCCTAGTGCTCCTCAGAAATGAAGCAACATTTCAAAATTTGATCTATAAAAACACATAACCGTATGGTTTCAAGAAAAGGCAATACAATGGGAGGCAGATACTAAAAAGTAGTCTTAGACATTAGCAGTTTCATAAAGAAGACAATTTAGGTGACACAATGAGGTTAGGAAAAATCTGTGAACAAACTAAAAAGCTCTGACGGGTATTTACTACATTCGCTGACCCACCCAGAATCATAAAATAAATTTGGGAGAGACTTTACAGGGCTTTTAGTCCCCTGTCCAGCTGGGCATAGGAAGCTCTATCAACACCTGATGGTCAGTACTGGTGAGAGAGGCTCTTCAGTACTCCAGCATGGATGCTTCTAAATAAGGAAACTCTTTGCTATATACCACTTTTTGTTTATATAAATATGACAAATTTGAAACTAGTCAATTTTCTAACACATTTGCTAGTATCACATGACACTTAAAAGACTCAAATAAGTATATGTTTTAAGACAAGAAACAAAAATCAATTACCTCCTCTTGTGTTTCTTCTTGGTCAGTCACACCAAATAGAGATTTGCACCCTGATGTGATGTCTAACATCTTTTTTCCATAATTTATAATCATAACTGCCAGGTCATATTCTTTCCATGAACGCAGAATCTAATTGAAAATATTTATTAATTATAATTAAATATTATTAATTACCCCTTGTCTATTTTCAAGTGTCATCCACCATCTTTCATAAACTCAAAAGTCCCATTAATGTTTGGGTCTAAGAATTCCCCTGATTTTGTTAAGGAAACTGGTAATTTACCTCCAGATTCTATTTCCCCACAATTAAAGCTGCACGATTCCACTGCTTTAAATAAAGGACAAAATAACAAGATTATCTCCTCAATAATGAATTTCCCGTATTTCTGGGACATATAGCCATATATGTTTCGGTATAGGAAGTTAACTGTTAAGAAAATATTTCCACTTAACACACCCATGTTAAAACAAAATCATTCTAAAAAGTCCATATAACCACCACCTCCTGTCTTGAGTTGCTTTCTATGTGAAATGGCATAATTACTGACATCAAAATGTCTGGGATGGGGTGATTTAAGAACGGTAAATGATTCATAAGACATTCTAGTGGTGGACTAGACTAGAGACAAGCTGTGTTGGGCAGATTCTCCATGAACCAGAGCTGCAACAGACGCTGCAATCATAAAAAGGGGAGCTGCTCTCATCCACAATTTGTTACTAATTACTGTTCTTTGGCCTTCTCTAGCCTGGCCCTTACCTAGTGTAAAGCACTCATCTCCTTGTACTTTAAGCTTACAAAATATTGAGCGAAATATAAATTCTGACACTCACTATGGTTTCAGGCCTTCATGCCTCCCTACCCCTGAGGCATTTCTCAGAACAACTTGCCCACTTTATTTATAAAGCTTCACCTGGTCATGAACATCTGGGCGCTAGCATCAACTCTAGAAAGGTTTCCCTGGCCAGCAGTCTGATTTGCATAGGGGACACATTCATGGTGAACCCCATAAGGCCATTCTCCAAGAGTATAAATAAGCTTGTAGGAATTTGTTAGATGTAGGTGTATTCTGTCAAGCTGAGTAACTTAGTATTTATTTAAGATAAGTAACAACTGCTACTTCCCATACAGTGAAAGGATATACACACGGGTGGTTGCATAAATCTGATGATACCTACCTGATCCAAGGTGCTAAGAAATAGAAATACTTCGTGGGACCCGGCAATAGCGTTAAATTAATGCTGACCATGGAACTGAGTGTGGGAAGGAAAACGGTGAAATAAATCTTGAAAAGGTCGATGGGGTTAGGTCAATCGGGGCTTTAAATGCCAGGCAAAACAGTCCAGTGTCATTATAAAATTGATATCAGAGGGAGTATGTTGTATTAGAAAGCAGAAATGAGCTGATGTTTGCTCTCCATTCAACTTTGCTCTCTGATGTAGTTGGAGGCTTAGAACTAGAAAGGACTGTGTCGTCTTGTCCCCTTATCTTCATATGACAGTACAAAATGATAAATGATAACGAATTTTTCCAATCAAAAGGGAACTAGAGAACCAATTCTACTTAACACACCAAATGGTGAACAGAAATAAAAAGACTATGCCAGATGTTTAGCATAATAAGTTTTAAACAATGCAAACATAATGGAACATTTAACATGACTTGTCTCAGAAAGTGGCACTTCATTTGGAATTCTGGCAACTTTTAGAAAAAATACTGCTGCTTAAAGAAGAAAGATTGAGTCATCTGAACAGATTACCAATGTTTTAAGCAGAACAGAGAAAGGACACAGAGCCATTAGACTAATTGGACTTTCCATGTCATAATAGAAAATCCATACAAAAAATGTGTTTATAAAAAAATGAACACCTGAAATCTGGGACTCAAGGCTAGGCCAGGGTTCTGGGGTTACCGTCAGGCTGGAGGAAGCTTCCGAAAGGACAATTCTCAGCATATCAATTTGGGACAGAAGCAGCTCTGATATCAAAATCATCACATGAATATACATTTTACTTTTTACAGATGTCCAAAATACATTCAGGGTCATTTCTATAATAATATCACTTGGATCTCAATGTGATTCTTCAAGTTGTGGGGGAAAGCTAGTGGAGTTGTGGATGGCAAGTAAGGAATCGCAGGGCCAGGCCCAAGCTGCTGTGTGCTATGGGAAAAAAATCACACAAGGCTGAGAGAGGAGACATGTGAATTCAAGGACTTCAACATGCACTAGGCCCCAAATGCTGGTCTTTTGTTCTAGGTCAGTACTCTCTGCAATCATCCACAGAAGCTGCTGCAAAACCTCCCATTCTTCTCAATCTTGGAAACCCACCCTTACTCCTTACTTCCTTACTCTCAGCAAATGACCTTGCTTCCTTTTCACAGAGGAAATGTAGGGAAACTAGCTTATCTCCTGTCCAGAAACCTACCTACACACTCACCTGTAACTCCAGCCATCCTACTCTCCTGTTAGTGGAGAGAGGTCAATCTCCCATCCAGACTAACCCCTCCCACCTGTGCTAGGACTCACCACCTCCTGCCTTCTCAGGGATCTTGCTCCTATATCCTCATCCTTTCCCTCTCCTGGCTCCTCTCCTTTAATGGTCAAATGTGGAGTGCCTGGATAAGCAGAATTGGTTTGTTGGTTGGTTGGTTGGTGTTTTGTTTTGTTTTGTTTTGTTTTGTTTTGTTTTGTTTTGTTTTGAGAGAGAGAGAGAGAGATTGAATCTTAAGCAGGCTTCAAGCCCAACATAGAGCCCAATTCAGGGCTCTGTCTCAGGACTGTGAAATCAAGACCTGAGCCAAAATCAAGCATTGGATGCCTAGCTGAGCTACCCAGGCACCCCTGGTGGGTTGGTTTTTAGCAGGAGAAGTTGCTATTGGCAACTTGCAACCTACAAGCTGCGTTGGAATAGTTTCTTTGTTCTGGAAGAAACATTGCAGTAGCTGCTATTAGTTATTTAAATGCAAAGTGAGTAGTTGTCCAGTACCCTGGAAAGAGAGTATAACCTGGCCTTCTTTTATTTGAAAAACACATTCCTCTCCTGGAAATACTTACTGATGGACAAATCTGGGGAGCAGGCAGTGGCGGACGCCAAGCAGAGAAAATATTCCAAAGAAAAGTAACCTTGGAAGATATACTTTTAGTCCAGCATAACACTAATTAATGTGTGTATAATTGTAACATTAGAAATGGAAAGGGGCACTTTGGATTATGTGGGACTCCTGCTTTCTCACTGGTTACACCACATGATAATGGCAGCGCTGATAGCACCAGAGAGATTCTCAAGGTTGAGGTTGGGAATGACAAAACAGCTGTGGACCAATCAACTCTCCTCTTCTTCCTCTTGACTAATGGAAGCAGGATAGGTCCCTTGGATTTAGTGCACTCTTAAATAATTCTCTTCCCTTCTCGCTCTACACACTGTCCCCAGACGATATCATTTACTTATATTGTTCGTTTGAGTCCATATATTAATGATGGCTTTGTCCTTATACATATTTGGCCTCTCTTGAACTCCAAGACAGTAGTTCCAATTATATAATATACACCTCTTTGGATATCCTATTAGCCCCAAAAGTCAATATATTCAAAACTCAGTATCTTTTCTCTCTTCCCCATACAAAATTACTCCCTCTCCAGAGTCCAACAAATAGTATCCACTCAACTGCTGAGTCCAGATAGCTGGATTACTGTTGACTCTCCCGTCTTTCCCTTGTATCCCCACATACTCAGTAGTTTTACAGGTTGTCAACTCTATCTCATAAATAATTCTTAAATCCTTTCAATTCTATCTCCCACTTTTTCACACTATAGTAGCCTCCCCTCTTAAGCATGGGGGATATGTTCCAAGACCCTAGTGGATGCCTGAAACCTCAGATAGCACCAATCCTGATATACATGTTTTTTTTTTAATACATATGTGCCTATGATAAAGTTTAATTTATAAGTTAGTCAGAGTAATAACAACTATAATAATAAAACAGAACGTTTATAACAGTATACTGTAATAAAAGCCATGTGAGCAGAGTCTCTCTCAAAATATCTTGTACTGTGCTCACCCTTCCCCTTGTGATGATGGGACATGATAAAATGCCTATGTGATAAGATGAAGTGAGGTGGATGACGCAGGCACCACAACACAGCATTAGGCTACCGCTGACCTTCTGACAATGCATCAGATGGAGGCCCATCTGCTTCCCGATGCAGTTGACCGTGGGTACGTGAAACCGTGGAAAGCAAAACTGCAGATAAGGGGAGACTGCCATAGTTCAGTTTATCATCTCTCACCCTCTAACTCCCTCCCTGCTTCAGGTCTTATCCCACTCTACTAGCTGTTGTGCCACCAGAATAATTTCTCTTTTCTAAAATGCAAATTTCATGATGTCATTTCCAGGTTTAAAACCCTTGAATGGCTCTTCTCTGACCTCATTAGAGGGCCATTCATCATCTGGTACCTGTTCACTACTCCACTTTTCAAGGTGACTGAAACACATCCTTCATAATTAAAAATAAATCTGATTCTTCTTTTCCCAAACTTTAAAATTATTTCATATTTTCCCATTGATTACTCTATGAGGCAATGTTAATAATCCTGTATCTGTCAAATATTTTTTTAATATTTGCCTTTAAGCCTTGTTAATAGTGTCTTGCCATAAAAAAATTCTTTTAATTATCATGTAATCTGTTTATCTATCTTTTCCTGTGTACCTTTTAAATTATATGCCCTTTTGAGAAAGGTCTCCTCTGACTTCAAGGCCATACAAATATCCATCTGGACTTTATTTTGTTTATAGTTTGAGGTAGAGCTCTGGCTTTGTTTATTTACAGATGAATAGTCAGTTATACCAACACCTTTTATTAAATAAAATATTTTAATAAATTATCATTTTCCCAATAAATGCAAATGCCACCTTTGTCATATATTAAGTTCTTCTGTAGACCTGGGACTGGCTATTCCTGGACTCTTCTATTCTTCTGAACTATTTGCCTATTACTTTGTTAACACCATTTTTTATTGAAGTGGCCTTATAATAAGTCTTAGTATGTATTGAGAACTTTAAGTTATTCTAATCAGTTTCAGAGAAACCCCATTGGGATTCTGATTAGATCTGTGTTATATTTAAATATTATTTTAGGAAGGATTTGTATTTCTATGACATTAAGTCTTCATATTCAGGAACCTGGAGTGGCCCGCCATATGTTCAGATCTTATTTTGTGCCCTTCAGTAGATTTCACAGTTCTTTTATTTGGGTCTTTTAGCACTCTGTTAGGTTTAAAATATTGTATTTTTTCCTCCAAGTTTTTATTTAAATTCCAGTTAACATACAGTGTAATATTAGTTTCAGGTGTACAACTTAGTGATTCCTCACTTACATACAACACCTGGTGTTCATCACAACAAGTGCCCCCTTAATCCCCATCACCTATTTAACCCACCCTGGCTCACCTCCCCTCCATCAACCCTCAGTTTGTTCTCTATCGTTAAGAGTGTGTTTCTTGGTTTGCCTTTTTCTCCCTGCTATATTCATCTGTTTTGTTTCTTAAATTCCACATGAGTGAAATCATATGGTATTTGTCTTAAAATATTGTATATTATAAAGTGGTATATTTTCTTCTCTCCATTTCTAACCAGTTACTGACAGTATAAAAATATCAGTTTGAAAGCATCTCACAATCATTTTATAAATTCTTTTTTCGATTGTAATGTTTACTAGATTCTCATGAGTTTTGGAGACCTGTAACAATTACAGATTAATTTATACTTGTTTTAAAATTTTTTTAATGTTTATTTATTTTTGAGAGAGAGAGAGTGAGAGAGCTTGAGCAGGGGGAGAGGCAGAGACAGAGAGAGAGACACAGAATCTGAAACTGGCTCCAGGTTGTGAGCTGTCAGCACAGAGCCCGATGTGGGACTAGAACTCACAAACCATGAGGGGCGCCTGGGTGGCGCAGTCGGTTGAGCGTCCGACTTCAGCCAGGTCACGATCTCGCGGTCCGTGAGTTCGAGCCCCGCGTCAGGCTCTGGGCTGATGGCTCGGAGCCTGGAGCCTGTTTCCGATTCTGTGTCTCCCTCTCTCTCTGCCCCTCCCCCGTTCATGCTCTGTCTCTCTCTGTCCCAAAAATAAATAAAAAATGTTGAAAAAAAAAATTTAAAAAAAAAAAAAAAAAAAAAAAGAACTCACAAACCATGAGATCATGACCTGAGCTGAAGTCCGACACTTAACCGACCGAGCCACCCAGGTGCCCCAGTTTTTAATATCATAAAATTTTTCATATCGTTATCTATTGCATTAGAGAATCTCTACAAATAATGAATCACACTATTAAGAGTCAGCATCTCCTATACCTGATTTTTAAGGAGACGTTTTATGAGTGTTTCTTACAATTATAAACACTTGAATCTGACTTAAAAATTTTTTTTAATGTTTATTTATTCTTGAGGGAGAGACAGCCAGAGCGAGAATGGGGTAGAGAGAGAGGGAGGGCAGAGAGAGAGGGAGACACAGAATCCAAAACAGGTTCCAGGCTCTGAGCTGTCAGCACAGACCCTGAGGCGGGGCTCGAACTCACGAGCCATGAGATCATGACCCGAGCTGAAGTCAGATGCTTACCTGACTGAGTACCCAGGCACCCCACTTGAATCTGACTTTTTAGCTCATCTGGCCATCTCTGTCATCTGAGTTCATCAACACTTAGTAAAGTAATTAATACACTTGATTGTATTCCTTCTATCTTAAATACTATCTCTTTTTCTTTCTTAGTTTTGCTGAATTAGCCATTCTTCCTGCCTGTTATTCCTCTGTTCATTTTTCCTTCCTGTCAATTTACAAGTCTTACTGTGCTTTATAGTTTTGCACCTAGCTACATTTTCCTGAGACATCTATTTATTTATTTTTTATTTTATCTATTTATTTATTTATGAGAGATAAAGAGGAAGGGAGCAAGAGGGAAAGGCAGAGGGAGAGAGAGAATCTTAAGCAGGCTCCATGCCAAGCGTGGAGCCCCGTGCAGGGCTTGATCTCATGACCATGAGATCATGATCTGAACTGAAATCAAGAGTCAGACACTTAACCCACTGAGCCACCCAGGCGGCCCTCCCGAGTCATTTTTAAATATATATAGTCTATTAAGAGAAACTAATAATTTTATAGTATATGTATTTTTTATACTGTATGTATTTTTTTAAAACACACAACATGCACCAAGAATCTCTACCTGCTCTCCTCTCCTTGACCCCAAACAAAAGTTTAAGTTCTAGGTTACTAATAAGTTTTTTCTTTCAAAGATAACATTTCTATTTCAAGAATCCCTACTTAGCATTTACATTACAAAATCCACATCATATCATTATTACCTATTTAATTTTAATAATACATATATTGCAAGGTTCATTGCTCCCATTTTTCCTCCCCTTTTTGTCTTTCCCTGTCTTGGGATTTCTCTTCTGAACCACTTGTCATTTGATGGAGTATCTCCTCAAGTGTTTTCCCCAGATAAGTACATGGGCAGAATATTTTTAAATGCCTGCACTTCCGAAAATGTTTATTTTGCCCACACAAATGAATGCTATCTTTCCTGGCTATTAGTTTTGGACCTTGGTCTTCTCCCCTCAGGATTCTACAAATGTTGCTCCGGTATTTTAGCTTCTGCTGCTGCTGATAAAAAAGTTTGAAGCTAACGGATTGTCTTTCCGTTGCAAATAACCTGTTCTTTGGGTCTCAAAACTACGATTGTTCTTTATATCTGGACTTCAAGAATCTCCCCACCAAGTGTCAACACATATGCTCCTACATTAATCCTGCCTGGGACTTAGGGAGCCTATTCTCTATTTTTTAATTTTCTACCTCCAGAACTCCTTTTATTTCATGTTAGGACTTCTGGGTCTGCCTTCTGAATTTATCTCGCATAATTCCATTCTATGCGGTCAGGTATTTCTTGAGCTTCCAGATTTGACTCAAGAAATACCAGTAACCACAATCTTCATCTGTTCAATTTTTTTAATCAAATATTTTTTGTTCCGTTACAAAAGATCTTTTGTTGTTGTTGTTTTGTTTTGACCATTTAATTGCTTTTCACCGCCTTGCAGATTTTCTTTCTTTCTTTTTTTTTTTCCAAGTTACCTCTGGTATTTTCCAATATAGTGAGAGTAAAAACCACAATTAATCTGGTGTTTGTCCTGCCCCTTGGAGTTCTGAGTCTTCTTAAGTGAGTTATTATTTTTCTCTTCCTGCTAATGACTATCCTCCCTCAGTATCTACACAAACAAGATTACAGAAGCGTCTCCAGCAGTGGTAAACCATTGGGTGATGGAAAGAATATGACGTTCTGCTCCTGAGGTCAGAAAAACAAATCATGACTTCTTTGCTAAGGTAAAGGTAAAAGTCTCTCTGTTTCAAGACCCTCACTGAAGCAAACTTAAAGTGATGGATCAAATCAGCCCACCAAGGCAGTATTCTTCCAGATCCCTGACCAAATCACAAAAATCCTGTGAAAACCATATAAAATATGCAGGCACAGATAAGGCCCTTCTTTGAAGAATTTCACTGGATTGAGACAACTGAAGCCTTTGAAGAAACACACAATGTGGGCCTCTGAGCCAAGCAATGAAGATAAATAAGCCTACCTCTTGGTCTCTGATTTCTTGGCTCTTTCTTGCTTCCAAGGTGAATGAGGTCCCATAAAATTGTGCTCTTTTCCACCCTTTCCCCTGGCCTAAGAGACACCCTCCGGGCTTTACCAACTGACCCACTCAGGCAACTTTTGAGCTAAAATGCTTTGTAGGTTTTATTTTTTAAAGTATTTTTAAAAGTTAATTAAAAGTAGCTTTCTAAATCATCGCTATTCCTAAGTTTTATGATATGAGGCAAAGAATAAGATAAATACCTTTGTTATGTAGAAGACACAACAAGCTATCATGTGTTGTACGCTTTCAAAACTTGCAAAATGTTTCTTTGAGTGGACAATGTTTGGTAGTCCCTGCAAAACCACCACACACTTTATCAAGATCTAAAAAATAGAAGCAGAAGAGTTTCTGTTGACAAATAGCCTCACCCATTACAAAATGTCCTATTCAAGTCACGCAAGTTTTAAGCCATCAAGTCTTATTATTCTCAATAATTATCAATGAATTGCTTCTCATGTATAAAAGAATGTACTCTGAGATAAAATTAATATATTCAATTTCAGATGAGTCTCTCATCTAAAGTAACTTGAAAACTAGTATAGAGGATAAAATAAGTATTCAGCAATTACAAAACAAAGCACATTTTGACAAGTGCCATAAAAATTATCGGCAGAATATTACATATACAAGACACTAAAAACACACCCACACTTAGGAGGACCTTAAAAAAACATATAGAGAAGGAGGTACCGTATTAAATACAAAGTGATACGAGGTACTTGAAATAATAGTTTCTTTTAAAATTAAAACCAAGCATTCATATACCAAGAAATCTATCCATATCAGCATTTACTTCCTAGTCTCCTTACTTCATATTATATGATCCTGAATTTGGTCAAGAGCCAGACAATTAAGTTTAGCTTTCAATACTGTTGCCCTGTTCTGAGCAACATTACTGTCAGAAAAGTAGAGCTGAGATTGCATCAATCTATTAATCATCCAGATTATCAAAGGACAAATTAACATATGGATATTGGTCTTTTGCGAGCACACTAATTGCTTCAAGCCACCATTCTAACAATATTATTAGTATTGTTACTATACACCTATGAGTATTTTTTAATGCTTCTTTAATTCCTCCCCATTATCACCTGCCTCCACCCTACTATACCATATCCCCAAGTCATGTTAGCAACCTAGTAATTTTGTAGTTTTCTCCAGGATCTTATAATCATATACATACATCTAAATACATAAACATACATAGAGGGAGGGTTAATGTTATGTTACAAAATGGGATGTATAAACACTTGTTTGAACTGTGCATTTCTCCTTCATCCATGTCTTAGGAAAAATTCCTCCAAGTCTACAAGTATAGCTCAAATTCATTATTGCCAATGGCTGCACAATATGATTTAGTGTGGAACAACCATCATTTATTCAGCCATTTCCAGAATCTCCATGTTGCACACTTTCACAGCTGATGTTTTACAATCTGGTATACTGGCCATCCTCCTACTACTACACTGCCTCTTTGTCTGTAGCTCTTTTTTTTTAATTTTTTCAATGTTAATTTATTTTTGAGAGACAGAGAGAGACAGTGTGAGTGGAGGAGGGGCAGAGAGAGAAAGAGAGACAGAATCCAAAGCAGGCTCCAGGCTCTGAGCTCTCAGCACAGAGTCTGATGTGGAGTTTGAACCTACGAACTGTGAGATCATGACCCAAGCCAAAGTCGGACGCTTAACTGAATGAGCCACCCATGTGCCCCTGTCTCCAGCTTTTTTGCTATCACCCAAATGGCCATAATAAACACCCTTGTAAATGCTCAGTTGCCAATATGAGTGGCAACTGAGATACCAGCTTTGATGGTACCTAGTGAGGATGAAGCACCATCTTCTAGGGCAAAGTATACACTCTAAATCAAGGACAGTTACATGGCACTATGTCCCCAGTAGGTGGAACACATGGATCTGGGAACCAAGGATCAGAACCAGGAGCAGCATCTTACTAACTGGGGATTTTATTCTATGGGATAAATTACTAATAGAGGGGTTGCTGTGTCAAGTATATTTATTTTTAATTTTAATTAAAATTAGATTTAGTTTAATGACAATTAAGATTGTTTTACCAAACTCCAAAGCCTACAACAATTCACATTTCCCCCATCAATGAATGAGAGTGCCTTTGCCCCACACCCTGACCAGGAAGAGGAGTTACAGATCTTTGCAATTCTGTCAACAGTATTACATTAGTCATTTAATGTACATTTCTTGGGATATTCCGAGTTTGAGCATCTTTTCACGTTTCTTGGCCACTTGGATTTGCTCTCCTGTAAACTGCCTATTCATGCCCTGTGGCCATTCTTTTACTAAGTGATTGTCAATTTGTAAGACTTTTTGTTATATATACTTATCCTTGTCAGGGTTGGACACTTTTTCTAAATCTATAAATTTTCTACTATCTTTGTTATGATCCCTTTTGTCACACATAGGCTGCCACAAATATAGTCAATATTTCTTATCTTTCTTGTTATTTCTAAGAGTTTCGTGTTTATTTTACATTTAAATCTTTAGTACATCTGGACTTTTTATATATGGTACAATATAGGTGTCAAACTCTATTTTCTTTCAGATGAATATCCATCCATATCAGATGAATAAATGGTTCACTACCATTGACCAAAAATATCCATTCTCTTCTGACTGAATTGGAATGCCAATTCTGCCATATATTATATTCTCACACATATTGAGGCCTATTTCTAGAATCTCCTCTCTGTTTCACTCACTTTTCTATTCCAAACAATACAATTTAATTAGAAACTCCTTTCTTTTAAAAAAAATTTTATTTTACATTTATTTATTTTTTAAACTATTTCTTTAATGTTTATTTATTTTTGAGAGAGAGAGAAAGAGACACAGCACAAGCAGGGGAGGGGCAGAGAGAGAGGGAGCCACAGAATCCGAAGCAGGCTCCAAGCTCCGAGCTGTCAGCACAGAGCCTGACGCAGGGCTCAAACCCACGAACTGTGAGATCATGACCTGAGCCGAAGTCGGATGCCCAACCGACTGAGCCACCCAGGCGCCCCTAGAAATTCCTTTCTTAAGGCTTTTCCTCAGAGCTATAACCTCTTCTCTGAGCTATAGCTAAAGGCATTCTAAATCAGTGGGATGCTACAGGATGACAGTGGATTATCTTGAACTCAACCAATTGAGCACCAGTTGCAGCTGCTGGCCCCAGTGTGGCATCCTTGCTAGAGGACAGTAAAAGCCATGCATTGTCATGGCTAATATTTTCTTTTCTATCCAGTGAGGAAGAAGTACCAGAAAAAGTTCCCATTCATACTGGGAAGACAAAAGTATATATTTAGCATCTTGCCCCAGGGCAATGGTAACTCTCCCACCCTCTGACGTATTTTATGAAAGGACCTGAACACTCTGGACATTTCTCAAAACAAAACATGGGACCAGTACATCAATAACACTTAAAAAAAATGTTAATTGGACATAAAAAGCAAGAAAAGGCAAGTACATTAAAGACCCTGATAAGATACATGCCTTCCAGAGGGTAGGAATAAACCTGATGAAGATTCAGGAAACTGCCACATTAATGAAATATCTCGGGTGTGCTGAAACAAACTCTCTACCCCAGAATAGGTCTGACATCTGGCATCTCTCTCCTCTAAGAAGAAAGGACAATGCCTTTGGGTTTGGAAGAAAGCATATTCCACACTTGAGAATACTGCTTTACATTCAATCTACAAATGACATGGAAGGCTGCCAACTATGAGTTGAGATTTTGGATTTTAGAAGCAGATCTCCCAAGCAGCTGAGCTTAAGGGAATACGGGAGAAGGAGCATGTCTATGTTCCAGTATAGCCATTCCAAGGCAAATATTTGTTAAATTACTTAAGCCCTCTGGTTAGTTTTCTCCATGGTGAATTAAAAATTTTTATGCTTTGCATGAGATCACTCACATCTTCTTGGTTCTCAAAATCTGAGTTGATGATGATGATGATAATGATGACAACAATGATGATGATGAAAACTTTCTATAAGTATCTGCAGTAAAACCTTACCTCTCTCATTACTTCCCTGTGGTAGGCAGAATTCTAAAACAGTCCACAAGATGTGGACTCCCTGGTGTACAAGCTCTGTTATAATCCTTTCTCCTTACATGTGGGTAGGACCTGTGAATGTGATAAGATCTTCTCTCTCATGACTACATTATGTTATATAAGACTTCATGAATATTATAGGAACTCTCCTGATGGTCTTGAGGAAGCAGACTGCCATGTTATGGAGAAGACCCTGTGGCAGGGAACTGGCGGTGAGCTTTCAGGAGCTAAGGACCTCCTATCATACAAGCACAAGGAAATAAATTCTCTCAACAACCAGTGAGCTTGGAAAAGGCTCCAGAGCCTCAGGTGAGATCACAGCTATGGCCAACACCTTGATTTCAGCCTGAAGAGACCCTGAGCAAAAGACCCAACCAACCCATTTCCAGCCTCCTGTCCCACAGAAACTATGAGATAGATTCACTATGGTGATTTGTTAGGAAGAATAAACAACTAATATAACCCCTTCACCCAGCTCTCACTTATTCTTTTTCCATAAATTCCAGTTTCTCCATCACCAAGACACCCAAGTAATTTTTCTTGGGTCATTCGCCATTTTTTTCCCCAGATGATGGCTTTAAAAATATGTTTTTGAATAAGTATTGCTGCTTCTAACATTACAAAAGCATACAAATTGAAATGACTTAAAAAATCTAGAAAAACAGATTGCCAGTATTTAAACATGGACAGCAATGGGGCTGAATGTTTTCAGAGAAACACATTTGAGCCTTTATGTTTTATTTATGTCTGTTTACCCAGATACAATTTAAATTATTAAAATGTTTTTCAGTTAACTCATGAAATTTCATAACACTTGTCTTTGACCTATTTGTACATTATGAGAGATACATTGCTTTTCATTTTCCAAAATGCATTGTTGAATTGCCTTTGTAAAAAATATCCTTATTTTTAAGGGGGTGGGGTGAATATGCTTACCTGTACAACAGGTACCAAAACAACATTGTGGTAGATTATAGGAGCAAGGAGGCCATAACACTGAGTCACAGCTTGAAGGGCATAACTGGAATCATTTAGGTAGTTGCTAAGGTCCAATGCCACTAATATTCTCTCACATTCAATTAATCTAGCAATCTGTAAAGAAACAGGTATTGTTACCGGAAAGGAACATCAGGTGCTTAATTAATGTGCCTCTAAGGAGAAGAATGGGTAGGAAATGTGATCCTGCTGGTTTAACAACACATTGGTATGTTGAAATGCTGGTATGAAGAAAATCTAAACTCAAGAACAACTCTAATTTCCCAATAATGCTACATATGGATAATACCATCTTAGAATTAAACTTCAGAATATTTTGTAAACAATAGAAATACCACTAGTAATGAAAAAGGAACTAATCTTTTTTAATTGGTAAAATAAAAACGTGGCTATATTTTAATGTTAGAAAAAATCTAGCTTTTTCAAAACATAAATTATAACAAATAATAATTAAAATATTATATCTCTGTAATATTGTCCCTCGCTTGATTAACAGTCCCATTGTCTTTCTGGATTTGTGAAAAAAAAAAATGATGAATCTTCAATAGACCAAACTAATCTTCTATTATACTTGTGCTACTTAAATAAAAATGGTAGTGAAATAGAAAGTTAGGCTTTTGTGATTAAATGTTACTTAAAAATAATAAGAATCTTATCTTACTTTTCCTTTCCCTTTCCTGGAGGAAGATTTCATTATTTTTCTATATATACCTATAAAATAACATACACAGAAAACTGGCATTGAGAAATTTCCATAGAGTAAGTTATTACTAGAATGGTAGTCTAGCATTCTGGAATTCATTGATTGAAGTACTTAAAGCCTGCCTTAATTTTCAGACTGGATGCTGAAAGAAGAAACTAAGGGCAACACATAAAGAACAGGATAATGGTTATGAGTGGTTGGGCTCTGTAAGACCATGAACTTTCCCTGGACAAAAGCGTCATGTTTTTTTCATTTTTGGATCCATAGACACTGGCATGGTCTCATGTAACAATTTATTGGTTGATTAACTAATGAATAAATGCAAGGGTAGGAAAAAGCAACTGTGAAAAGCAAACACACAGGAAAAGCCTCTATGTAGCTAAAGTGAGTAAAGAAGGAAAGAGGGAGAGGGACAAAGAGTGACACTCAATCTAGAATGGAAAAAAATAGCAAAGGATTGTTATTAAAAGCAAGAGCATTATAAGATTGCAAAGGTACACACAGCAATGCTGATAACCACCCTGAGAATCCATCAGTAGAATATGGGTCACATTCCTGTCTCTGTACAGGAATGCAATATTAAAATTAAAAAGAATTTGGTATGGAAACAAACGGTCATTGATGTTCTTCACCCCAGAAAGGCAACAGTACCTGAGATAGAAATTCAGGAAAAACAAGCCAAAATGGACAAGATCACACCAGATGCTATCTTTGTATTTGGATTCAGAACCCATTTTGGTGGTGGCGAGACAACTGGCTTAAGCATAATTTATTGTTCCTTGGATGATGCACAGAAAAATGAACCCAGGCATAGACTTGCAAGACATGGCCTGTATGAGAAGAAACAGACCTCCAGAAAACAGGGAAAGGACCATAAGAACAGAATGAAGAAGTCAGGAGAACTGCAGAAGCCAAGGTTGGTGCAAGCAACAAGTGAGCCAGATATTGGACAACAGAAGGAATAAAGGTTCCACAGTGACTTTATCTGTGGTGATTGTGCAGATTTTTCATGAGAGGATTAATAAACTAAGAACCTAAAAAAATAAGGGGTGCCTGGCTGGCTCAGTCGGTTAAGCGTCTGACTTTGGCTCAGGTTGTGATCTCACAGTTTGTGGGTTCGAGCCCCACATCAGGCTCTGTGCTGACAGCTCAGAGCCTGGAGCCTGATTCGGATTCTGTGTCTCCCTCTCTCTCTGCCCCTCTCCAGCTCACACTCTGTCTTTCTCTCTCTCTCAAAAATAAATAAACATTAAAAAATTTTTTTTAAAAAAAGAACTTAAAAAATAAGAATTTGGTAAATTGATATGTACCTGCATGAAAACATGTATAAGATAAATTATTAAAAATGTTAAGTAGGCAAATTATGGAATAGCAAGTAGATTGTGAAGGCATTTTTGTAAAAAGTTTTTTTTAAATAATAATTTGCCTATGCATATTTTTATAAATCAGATATCATAAAAAAAACAGAAAACAAACTCATAATATTTTTAGGAGCAATAAAATTACAATAGATTTCACTTTATACCTTATCATTTTTTGAATATTTGAAATTTATACTACTTTTACAGAGACAAAAAAGATCAATTGAAAAGAAGAAAAATATATATGAACTCGGGCCTATGAAACCTATTTGGAATATCAAATAAACATGCACAATCATAAAATGATCTCTCAGTCTATCCACAAATCAGGATACACAATCCCGAAAGAACATGAACTTGAAACATCAAGAAACAAATAAAGGGAAATTGGCACATTTTCAGTCCCTTTAATTCACTTACTTGTTGAGAGGGGAAAATCTCATTGCCTTTAATATTATCACAGAAAAGATTTTCTTCTTTAATTTTAATGTCACTTGTTACAAAAATATTTCTAAGAAAAAGGTATAAGAGGATTGAAGAAGTCTCTGCCAAAATATCTGAATGTAATCTGCAAAAGGAAGTAAATGCTGTCACAGGCATAAACATAAAATGATCGTGTAAACATGCATTTTTAGATTGATAGGTTCTTAATATCTACACAATAACAGCAAAAATTTGTGGAACAACTTCTCTCATACAGCTGTTTAAAATTAAAGACTATGTTTAACAACAAGTTCACAGCTAAGAAAATTAAGGTGCTGACATATATCAGAGACAAATAAAAATAAATATTGGCAAAATTTTCTGGTTCTATTATGTAAACTTCTTTTCTGTCAATATAATGAAATCACTATAGACCTTCAGAAGCATAATATTTCAATTAATAAAGTTTCTGAAAATAAGGGTCATTTATAGCAAAATCAGCCATGGGTAAAGAGAAAAGGAGAAAGATTGAGGCAGGGAGGAAAGGAAGCAAGGAGGCAGAGTCTTAATAACTCTTGGATTATTTCTAATTATCTTTCCTAAATTGCAGTCAACAGTGCCAAACATTGGCAAAACTGTGAAATCTGCAGTCTTCGACTTTGTTTCCAATATTCCCTTCCTTGTTCTCAGCCTTACTTGGTGACGAACCCTCCCTTCTAAGTTTCAGGTCCCTCCTCCCTCCCCACCCTCTATCTCTAAAAAACAGGAAAGGATCTGACATCAGTAATTCATACTTGAAGATGATCTGTTTTACCACCATGTTAAATGCTGAAATTATATTTGCTAGGAGGATTTTAGTTCTTCCGTTCCTGCAACCCACACTGAACTCTTTCTTTGTCCACATGACATGTGCAATGCGTCCAGGCTATTGCCTCCTCCTGGTTCTGTCTCCTTCCCTATCCAGCTCAGACCTCTCTAACACTTTAGATTCTACACCCCTTTTTTTATGCCATAGTCAGTGTGCCTGACCTTGCATAGACCAATCTTTCTGGTAACCTCTGATAACCTCTGGTTATCCTTAATGTCTCCTTGTTCATATTCCTGAGAGCAGATGCTCTAAACCCCCTGTTCTCCACCCCATGAGCTCCTATACCCTCCAGGCTCTACCACCATGATGTCATTATCGTGTGAATTTGCTTGTATAAGCCATACAGAGAAAGACAGATACCATATGGTTTCACTCTTATGTGGATCCTGAGAAACGTAACAGAAACCCATGGGGGAGGGGAAGGAAAAAAAAAAAAAA